>NC_041224.1:129753023-129819850 GCF_002837175.3 Physeter macrocephalus | reverse complement strand
CAAAAGGGAGGGCCACAACAGCGAGAGGCCTGCGTACCGCAAAAAAAAAAAAAAAAAAAAAAAAAAAAAAAAGCTAGAGATAGCTTTTTGTACAAATAAGGGGCCTTAAGATTAAGCTTCATGGGAAATTTGCTTCTGCTGATTGTAAAGCCACCTTTTTCTTCCTCCTCATTCATCCACAGTTTAAAAGAAATAGCTTTTAGCTGTTGAGTTTTAAATTTTAAATAGCAAATACACTCATGCATTAAATATGTAATTATATTTCATTTAAAAAATCAAAGAAGCACAATTTTTTAAAACTTAAAAAAAAACAAAGTAAATTCTGAAAAAATAAAATAAATAGGGACCTGGTCTGGAGTTTTCAACAGTATTAATTTGACGTTACATTGCTGTAACACATTACACAGATTCTCAAGGATATAAAAGGAGTGAATGCTTTAGATTTTGCAATTGAAGCAACTCTAAAGTTGCTTTTTTTCTCAAGCCTGTCAATCTTTGAGAACAACGATCTTGACACAGCTAGCTATTTGTACATCTTGCTGCAATTCTTTTTTATTATCTGGTCTATTTAGCTTGAAGCAATTTAAGGTTCATCTAGCAAACACTTTAGTTTTTAAGACTTTGGAAGACTAACTTCTCTGTTAGCCATAAAGGCTTCTGAGAAAACACTGGGCTGATCTGATATTCCCCAACAGAATTTCCTTGGCTGATGAAGAAATAAGAGTAATGAGACCCCTAAACTCATATTATTCCCACCCTCCTCCTTGGGCCTTTTCATTTCCCTAAATGTGATCTTTATTTCATTCAGGCAGTAACAGACTTGTGTGCTTTTTGTTCAAATTCAGAAATCTTATTCATCAGATATTTTTTCTTAAATATGCATATTTTTTTGTTTGTCAAGAAGTAAATCTACCTCTGCACAGCAAGTTGAAGTGGAAATAAAGGCTGAGTCAAGTCACCATGCTCAGCTGCTCTTCGTCTGTTCCCAGGAGATGCTCACAGACATTTGCTCTGGCCCTTCCTGCCTGCCAAGAGGCGTTGCTTAGTTTGTGAAGCTCCGTAAGGCCACTCTGGACTTTTTGCCTATAAATCCACTTGCTTCTTGAAGTCTGGGTCTATATTTATTTTGTTCATCATTATGTCTTCCACCCAAAGATATTTGTGTAATGAACAAAATTTTTGCTGAAATTTGGGCTGTACTCAAAGGCCTTTTTGCATGAATCTGTGTTATAATGCTGATGTGGGTCAGCAGGAACTATCAGCAAAAATTAGGTCTTGCATTATAATGTACTATGACAAAAATTTCCCATCACTTTAATGTTGGAACATTTGCCTAATCAAATGATAACATTTAATGATTTCTAAGCTTCACTTTTTCTTTGCTTTTGACTTTAATAATTAATAGTCTTTTCCTCTCCTCAACCTTACCCTCAACTAATTATGTATGTATGTATGTATTTGTTTATTTACTTACTTATTTCCTTATCCAGCATTCATTCACTCATTTTCACATACCTTCTATTTGGTGCTCTCCTCAGGAGATCTCAGGGTTAAAAGACTGGCATTCTGCAAATCTGATAAGATCAAAGGGAACTTAGTTTCAGGTCACTTTCTTATTGGCAATTTGCACACAAACATCCCCCAAGCAATCTTGTTAAACCTTCTAGCCTTTTAGGTGATGCACATGAAAATAAGTAACAAAAAGAGGAGAAATATTAATCAAAAATAAGGAAATAAACTTTAATTTTTGAATGATGACAATAGATGCAGAAACTTTGCTTGGAAAAAAATTTAATGGAAAAATAACTTTTATTTAACACTTCTCAGCTGCTTATATGAGATTTTTGAGATGCTTTGTTGATGGGGTTTATAGTCCACAACAGCCCACCAAGGAGAAAATTCAATGTCTGACACTAATTATAGATACTTGAGGGTTCCTAGCATTTTCTGATATTGACACTGCAGATTAGGAAAACATTTTCAGATTCATGTACTTTACTGTGGGACTTTCCGAAAAAATCAAGGTCAACCTGACATTTTATAATTGACAAAGCCAAGATCAGAGAAATGACTTGTCTTGATTAGTAGATTATATTTATATGCAAACTTGTGACTAGAACAAGTGCAATTTAAACAGATGTTCAAAGTGAGGTGAGGTTGGCATATAACCAGGGAAGCCCAACTAGATGGCATCCACAGAGTCCCAAAGACCACCAGTACCTTGGGTCTGACCTTCGCAGCCTCAAAAATTCAGAAATTCTCTGAATGGATCATTCCTTTTCTTCAAACAGTATCACACTCACCTAATCCCAGAAACTGATTCATAAAAACTATAGCAAAACAATGCCAGCCAATTTACTAGTGAGAAATCACTGTCACATGAACAGGAATTCTGGAGCAGACTAGTGCATTTTCTCCCTTCATCAATTCTACACTTTATGCAGTTACAATCAGAAGATTGGGTAACATGAAATCAGAGCAGATTTTGCTGCAAAGGAAATAACTGTTTCCAGAGTCTGGTCAGGAAAAGCTTAACAGAGGAGATCAAACCAGAGGAGGAGGTGACTCCAGCCAGAAAAAACAGCACCTTAAAGTCATAGAATCAAAACAAACATGGTGTGTCTCTAGTAATATTGTTAGTTTGTACAAAGTGCAAGGGCTGGCTGGGCGGGGGTTGGTAGAGCTAGGACTGGCAAGGACTCAGTTTGGACAGGTAGAAGGGGACCAGACCTTGAAAAATCTGGTCAGTCAATGTCAGGAAAGAGAATTCAACCAAGGGTACCAAGAAGTCAGACAGAGAGTCTTACCCGAAAACGGGGTTCACCTCTTGTTGGGTGTCAAGCCAAAAGACACAACCAAGCCAAATATCAGGAGAAGGAAGGATTTATTATTACTTGCCGCAAATAAGGAGAACACTAGGAATCTTTCCCAAAGCAGTGTCTCTCTGAACAGCAAAACTGGGGAAGTTTTAAGCTAAGGGTACATGCATATTCATGAAGGGGCTTGGGCAGTCACAGAGTCCAAGCTTTAGTTGATTGAAGTCACAGGGTCAGAAAAGATCAACATTATCCTCCCTTAGGTTCCAGTTGATCTGATGGTTGAGACTTCTGGCTAATCTCTACCACTGAAACAGAACTAGGAGTCTTTACAACTGATATCCTATCTTTGTATTGTTACTTCCCTTGTCTGATAACAGGCGATGTTTCTGCGCTGTTTTGTTCCCTTAAGATCATTAATTGCTGAGACCTGTTCAAGGACAAACATCCTGGCCAGACTTAGATCACAAAATGACTTAGGCCCCAAAATGGCTTCTCTTCTGATAAGAAAGCCATGCCTAGTTCTCTTTCTCTGGGACACCCTACGGTATCTGCTTAGAGAAGCAGGAGAAAATACAGGAGAAGTTGGTGTCCCAGAAGTCAAGAGCTGGTGTTGGGGCAATATAATTAAAAACAAAATCTTCACCTAACCCAGACAACCTCTGAACTGTTAAAAGATGAACTGAAGCACATTAAATTTTCTAGAGCTTATTTGCGCGTACATCCACACGAGTCAGGCAGTACCGGATTGAAAGTCTTCAGGACACTCCACTAACAGGAGCTTGGGGAGAGGTTTTTATAGAGAAGATAAGGAAGCAAAGCAAGAATGTTATTTGATTCGCTCTTGCCTAAGCTTGCTTTACTTGGAAAAGCCTCCTTGGCTGTTTGGGATTGGTAGTTCTTAAGTTTCATTTTCCGGGACTCCAGTGCTTTGACTCTGGCTTTGGTTTTGGTTGCTACCAAGGCATTAAAGACACCTCAATCTAATGGCCTCTTTGATTAATTACTATAATATCACAAAGGTAGAAGGGTAAGAAAACAGTTTTAGTGTTGAATAAGGGTTACACCAGAAAATGATGTGCATCACAGATAACCTGCTAAGAGATTGCAAAGACAGAAAGACATCTCATCCTTTCATATAGCCATCACATACATGTTCTCAAGATAAACAATAATTAGTCCTCAGGTAAGAGGTCTTGACAACACCATTTGCTGCACATAGTTCATCCTAAATTCACTCGGTAATTGGGGTGACCTTCTGTGTTAGCTAGTTGACTTTATCCAAAGGAAAAATACATTTATTTTTCTGACAGAAGGTAGCTTTGGTGCCAGGCACCCACCAAAGTTAAACTCTTACCCACATACCCACCCACAGAGACTAGGAGATAGGGTCCCATTTCCTTGATAATCACATTTCAAAGGGTTGATTCTCTGGTCCTTGAGAGACATGGCTGTATTGTGAAGATGGCAAAAGCTTATCTAGCTTTCAAAAAGAGTTATATTCAGCAAAGTGATTCAGTTATACAACATTGTAAATCAGCTATACTTCAATTAAAAAAAAGAGTTACATACATTTCAAAGAGAGGGAAAGAACTTAAAATACAAGTTTTCTCAAGAAACTGCTCTAAGAAAAAAGAGCGGGGAGAAGTCTCTCCCGTATTTTCAACAGGGAGAATTAAGCCTCTCATTTTTAACTTGTATGTGCCTTTAGTAAGTTTTAGGCTGAGAGTAGTTAGTTGATCAGCTACCTGAAACACTGAAATTCAAGGATTTTTCAAAAAGGGGAGGGACAATGGAGAGGGTCTAGAGAAAATATTGAGCTGGCCAAAAAGTTCGTTCAGATTTTTCCATAACATCTTACGGAAAAACCCAAATGAACTTTTTGGCCTACCCAATACTATTTCCAGCTCAAAGAGGCCAGTCTTCCAGTCTCAGAGTGTCCTCATTTTTGGAGGAGCATACTGAAGGAGCCAGCCTACATTGTTTTTTCTGTTAAGAGTCAGGAAATTGATTACTTAATGGTTAAATGGCTGCTTTCTTAGTATCCTTTTAAAGTCAGTTGGCTTAATTCTTAAAAGTTGTTTGCATTTGAGAGAATTATGTTGGAATTCTCTATCCTTAGGCATTTTGAAGTACTTGACTGTGGCAATAATTTTATTCACAGTTCTCTGAGAAATTCCCCCCTTTTTTTTACCCTGAGGCCAAAGGACTGCAAAGTAGGGCAGAGCTCGGCCTGTTCATTTCTACAGCTGCAGGGGGTGAGTAAGACTGCTTTGCTCTCTTAAGGCTTTTTTTTTTTTTTTTTTTCCCCTCTAAAGGAAAATTGTCAAGTCCTTTGTAATTGTTCACACAGCATTTTATTTTTCATTTATCCCATTGTCTGAGCACATTCCTGGATAACAATTTTTTAACCTTTATTTTTTACTTTTAAATAGTTTTACATTTCTTTATTTCCCCCTTCCAGTTTTATTGCGCTACAATTGACATACAGCACTATGTAAATTTAAGGTGTGCAGCATACTGATTTGACTTACATATGTGAATGAAAAATATTGCCTGCTGTATCAGTAAATGAAGGATGTTGCAGCCATCAAGCCATCACATTACAGTCAACCAGATGGTGCACCCTAAGGGAACTCAGGATGAGAAGCACAGGATACTGACCCCAGAGAGCTGAGGTGCATATCAAAGGAATGGTATCAGTGAGCTCAGACTCTTGCACCTTCCCGTACATAGAAAAGCGCTAAATTCCTTAACTTGAGATATCTGGTTTTCTTTAATGATCAGTAATCTTTTGGTGTTTCAACTACCTGGTTTTTGTTGCAAAAACTCCTATACATTCTGGCTCCCCGCTTCTTGCCTCCTCAGAGCAGTCTTTCAGAGTTATATGAGATGCAGTGTCCTGGGCTTAGGACCTCAGTTTTGTCCACCAAATAAAACATAACTCTCAACTTTTACTTGTGCATTTTTTTCAGTCAACACATACATCATGAAATTATTACCACAATAAGTTTAGTAAAAATCCATCATCTCATATAGATAAAAAAGAAAAAGGAAAAACAATTTTTTTCCTTGTGACGAGAACTTTTAGGATTTACTATCTCAACTTTTATATATAACATACAGCAGTGTTACTTATATTTGTCATGTTGTACATTACACCCCTTGTACTGTTTATCTTATAAATGGAAATTGGTACCTTTTGACTGCCTTCATCCAGTTCTCCTTTCCCCCAACCCCAGCTTATGGTAACCACAAATCTGATCTCTTTTTCTATGACTTCACTGGTTTGCTTTTGAAGTACAGTTGACCTACAACACTGTGTTAGTTCCTGGTGCACAACATAGTGATTCAATATTTCTATACATTTCAAGACAGCAGTTTTTTGAAGACTGCATTACAGCATGACCAAAAAAAAGAATCTCTATTGGTTGACATAAGTATTTCCATATACCATTTTAAATAACAAAAATTAGAGAGTTCAGCCTACAAAACATAAACAATGCTATTACTGATACTTTTCTAGTCATTATATGTTAGTTTTGCAACTTTAAAAAATTTTATTTGCATAATGCCTACTGTATTTTAGGAGTCAACATGCTTATATGTTTACACGTTTTCTCTATGCAAAATTTATATAACATTTATGTTTCCACTTCATGGATCAATATGTATACAGTGCTAGTAAAAGCTATTATGAAACACAACTATTTGCTAGTAGAATGTCGTATGTATTGGGAAATAAAAACTAAAGCACTTACAATCTTGTCAGTGAAATGTGACTAACAGACAAAGACAATGCATCATTAGTACAGGATTTTGTGACTCCAAGCCTCTTTTTCAATGGGATTTCTGAGACTTTGAAATCAATAAGGAATAATCTTAGAAGACTTCACACAGAAGGTGAAACATGACCTTCAGTTTGAATGATAGTCAGTGTCTTGGTTGAGACCCATGGTTGTAACTAATTGACATCCACTCAGCCAGCTTAGACAGAAAGCAGCCTGTACTGAGAGGAGCAGACTTGGTCTTAGTATGATCAGGAGTTACTCTTAGGCCTTAAGAGCTGAGAACCACAACGGTCTTGTTCTGTCTTTGCCTTTTAATCTGGGCTCAACCATTCCCCTCACTTGGGCTTTTCTATCAACACCTGAATCACTCTTTTTTTTTCCTGGAATCAGCTTTGTTTACTTTTCTGCACATGAGGGAAGATTACAACTCACACTCCAAAATCCTAAGCTTTTGTATCCTCAGTTTAAGTGCCTAGCAAATGCTCACTGGCATCTCAGACTCCTGATTTCAGTAGCCTAAGAAAAAGAGTTTGACTTGGTCAAGCAAGGTCATAGGGCAACCAGGTTGGATGGCTGCCATGAAGCATCTCTTAGAAAAGAAGTAAGGTAGGTAGGAGACAGATTGTTCAGGTGGAGATGGAAGTGGTGGGAATGCAAACAAACAGGAGGGAGTGTTGGTAGATGAGAATGAAAATAGTGTGTTAAATGGGGCGGCGGGTCCTTCTAAGAAGGATGAGTTTCATTTACAGAAGACTACCTTATTGAAAGGCTGTTGAAACTGACAATGTCTCACATGGGAGAGACAAGTAACAAAGATCGTTAAGGAACAAGGTGGTACAAATCCTTCCTTTATCTCCTCTCTGTGGAGGGCCTCTTAACACTGCCCCCACGTCCTGTCCAATAGCAGGAGATACTGGATTATGTGGAGCTGAGTCCAGAGACCAGGCATCTGGGATTAGGGCTCTTCTGAGTGTCAAAACAAAACAGGGTCTAAGTCAGGGTTCCAAGCAGACAAAAAAAGCCTCGAAGATATAATTGGACTCAATGAATCAGGTCAGTCAGTGTGTGAAAATAATGGATTTCAGGCTACTAGGATCAGTAACCCATATAAAGAGTTTTGTCCATAAAGGAGAAAATCCAGGTCAGGATTAAACAGCCTCTTAAGTGGTCTCTGTCAAGAGCAGGAGACGATCTTTGGCAAGAATGAATCATTGGCTCATGGTTTTCTGGGCTGAAGAAGGGGTAAAAGGATGAAGGGCAGGATACTGCCTGTCATTTGATAAAGCCTGACCATTCAGTAGATTTAAGAGTCAGGAGCATAGAGAAGAGGGTTGACATCATGCAGAGAAACAAAATATGCAATAAGAATGAGGGCATGCAGAGCCAGAGGATAAAGGATCTAGGACTGGCCTTGAGGAACGTGACTAGTTATAGGGAAAAGAGGACACAAATCTTACAACTAAAAAAGAAGATTTGTCAAAAAGTCAATAGAGAATCAAGATTTGTAAGGCCACAAAAAAAGCGAGGGGGGAAAAGCTTTTCAAGGAAGGGGGGAATATGTGTTAAATGCAACAGAAAGATGAAGAAAAATGAGATTGGAGAAAAGGGCCATTGCACGTGGCAATAAAAAGGCTGTTAGTGACCTTTGAGAGTAGAATCAGGAGATTGATTTGGTCAGAAACCAGGTTTCAAGGGGTTAAAATATTGAATGGATGTGAAAAATGAAGGCAGCAAGTATAGATCAGTGGTTTCAGATGCTTGTCTGTGAAGGGAAAGCAATAGGGAGTAATGCGACTTTTTTTGTTGTTACAGGAGACACATGTTTGAAAGTTGTCTACTTACCTTCACTTTCCATAAGTCTTCATTCTCATGTATCCTGGAGTTCTCCAATAAACTGTTAGTCTGTTGGGTTCCCCACCCACTTCATAATGCTTACTTATCTGCTTAGTCTGTATAACCTCCATTTTTTCATTACTGATAAAACTTCAAAGAGAGAAGTCAAATTACAAACCTATACATTGTACACATTTTTAGGAGGATTTGGAACACAGTTGAAACACTTGATTTAGTGCCAGTAAGAAATTATTTGAGGATTCAATTTAATTTGCTACCCTTAGCATGGAAAATGGTGGACGGTATTTAATTTCAGACTAGATTCAGGGAAAAAAATTCTAAGGAATCGTTTGCACCGCTACTTCTTATTACTTATACCTCCATGTCCAATATAATTTCAGCTAGCATTCTGGGAATACCTAACATAAGAAAGGTAACAAAACCCCAAAACAAGTAAGAACAACAACAATAGACTCCTCAAAGCATCTAATGATGAAGTTCTCAGGATGAGAGATAGGAAAATATGGAAAGAGGGTTTGCTGTCACTTATTCTCAAGTTTGTGGTCTCTTAATAACCAGACATTGAGAATAGGGGAAATAAGCAGAGTGAATTTGGTGAATGTTCAAAACTGTGATTCACTGACTAAAAGGCATTTCCATCCACATATTATCATGTTCCCTGATATTGGAGCCTGTATTGTGTCGGAGCCAGCCCTAAATAAAGACTGGTTTGGAAAAAGACAAGGGATCTGCTTACATATAAACATACCCTCAGTCTAGAAAGGTAGTGAAATCTATGACTTTTAAAGTTTTCACATCCATTCTACAGGGGGCCTAGGTATACCAGATAAGAGTACAAGATGTGTTTATCCTGACACAAAGATATTTAAAGTGCAAATATGTTAAACAAAATTATGCCCACATGATGACATTTGAACAAAGAAGTGTTCTCTGTTGCAAAAGTGTTTGAAACAATTGAACACTTTGATTGATTTACTAAAATGCACAATTTAGAGCAACTTCTAAAATTTTCTCTGGCTGAAATTATTTACGTCAAGAGTAGGAGAAAGTAACAGAGAGAGAGGTTGGTGAGAATAAGAGGTACCTAGTAGGCAGTGATGAGAGATAGAAACAGAGAGCTATTCTGATGCATTGACCATAAAGATCCAAACGCACAATAGAGTCAAACATCTGTAGCTTCCATCTCCAACCTCCGATATTCCCTCCACGTGTAGCATGGGGTGGGGAAAACAACGGCAAGACCGAAGCAACCCACTTTACTCTGCTTGTCCTTGTCTCAAAGTATCTGTTCATGAATTGAAAAAAGGAAGCCGACTTGCAGAATCAGTTTTGCTTACAAAATTTTGAAGTAACTGTTAGAGAAGCCCTTATATTTCCTGAGTTTGTAGAGTAACCAACTCCTAAAAATATATTCTAAGAATAGTATCAGAAACTACTGTCATTACAGGTGCCACAGTCATGCCCTTTGAAGATGACTTTGAAGAACAGCACTCACTCTTGGGAATGAGTATAGTCTGGTCATATTTGTTTGGTTGTTGCACACAGTACACATGCCATATGTACTGTCTTTCATTTACCCCTCATTAAAAATCCAGTGAAGTAGGTATTAATGCCCGCATTTTGCAGATGAGGAAAGTAAGCTTCCAAGATCATACAGCTAGTAAATGGTGGAACAGGATTTAAAGCCAGGCAATCTTCCTTGTGAATCCTGCTCACAACCACTCCTTTACAAGGAGTCATTCCACAGCTCATATGTAATTTCTGAATGAAACAGATGCACAGTTGTGGAAGTGGCTTCTTTTTTTATTTGGTTTGACAAATTATCAAAGGCTAATCTCAACAGGTATTGATAGTTTGGTAGTTGTCCTTCCATTTGTCTCTTTTCTCTTTGTGTTTTCACTCTGCTTCTGTAGCTAATCAGTACTTTTCAGCAAGGCTAGCATTTTATATTGTCATTTCCTAAGGACTCTTTCACCTTGTAATTGTCACTTTTGTTGCTGTTTTTGCTGAAATGATTGCCACGTTCACATCTTTGAGGAATGGTGGCCATTTTACTGTGAAACTAATGGTGATGATTATCTCTTTGTTAACTACATATTATCAATCAATGGTTGCATTTTTTCCTTTGCTAGAATCCACCATAATCAGTTCCTGTGAAATCAGAATCATTGAGAAGATTAAAAATGAATTCTGTACTTTTAAAATTAAAAAAGAAATGACTCTGATGGATATGATATGGATACCTTTATTTCATTATACTGTTCTGAATGATAATCTGCATTTATTATTTTTTCCTCTTTCATTTATTTAATGCTTCCAGCCTTGGGGATGAGTAAGCAGCTGCCTCAGTTGCTATCATCACTGACTCTTTTGGACACCTTAAGGGATAATTTGTTCACGTGGTCACATAAAAGCTATCCACCCCTTCTTCAACAGAGAGCAAATATGTGACTTCTCCGCTCAGGGCTCATAGAGAGAGACAGTGAGGCATTGCTAATGGGTGAGTGAGGAGGGAGGGTAGAAGAAGGAGTCTCTGATGGTCACTTGCCTTGCTTTTGAACTATATAAACCACTAGAAGGCAAAATTAGCTTTTGAATGATCAGTGCCCCTCTCTTAAATGACCATATTATGACTCCATTTTTGAAACAATGGCCTATATATGCACCATTCTTAAAAATATTTCTGATTGTATTTGAATTTTTAATCTAATAAGTACTTTGACACACAAAATGCACGTGAGCTAACATCTCTCAGTAATAAATTACACATCACTTATTCAGAAATTCCTTTTTAATTTTTACTGAAAGTATTTTACTCTGTCTTAAGGGAATGAATGTCAATTCTTAACCTTGATAAATGTGACCATTCTTAATTAATTTTGTTTGGATCCAGAAACTACCATGGGCATCAGAGATATTTATATCTATATAGTTAAAATCTTTAGGCTTTAACGTGCAGTTTCTTAAAAACATGTATAAAAAACTCTTAGAAATAAAAAGTATAATTTTATACTTCTGTTTCACACATATTATTACATGTGCATTACATACATGAGGTGGGTCAGTATTCTCTCCCACTAGGGCTCTACAGAACGTTCAGTTGCTTTGCCCAAGATTAGGCAAGCAGCTAATGGCACAGCTGGGGCTTTAAATCATGTCTGTTCCCATCAAGAGCAGTGTTTGCTCTCTTTTAGGAAACCCTAGCAAGACACATTTGAAATAGCTGAAAGCATCAGAAGTACTCATTGTACGGTTTCTCCCTTGTTATGGGCTCAGCTATCCTTGTGATCCCAGGTTGCATAGTTTCCTGATTACCTCTGCAGTGTTCTGTTCATCTGGGTCACTCCACTGGGCTTAACACCCCCATTTGTTCAGTGACTTTCAAGTTGTTTTGCAATATTTTCTTCTCTACTGGAGAGTCTGTAAGTGGGTATATCAGGTGGGATGGAGCCACTGAGAGCTGTGTGAAAGCACTGTGGCATCCACCCCAGCAGTCAGGAGCAGTGATTTTGATGGCAGTATGTGGTAAAGTTACCCTTTCAGCCATACCGCAGAACA
The DNA here is from genome assembly GCF_002837175.3 of Physeter macrocephalus. Classification (NCBI taxonomy): domain Eukaryota; kingdom Metazoa; phylum Chordata; class Mammalia; order Artiodactyla; family Physeteridae; genus Physeter; species Physeter macrocephalus. The sequence continues at coordinate 129,807,831 of NC_041224.1, read as the reverse complement.
CAAAAATATGAAATATTCTAGATGAGCGAGGAGATGATGCAAATAATGGTAAACCTAGTAGTAGTTCCAAGTGTAGTCATGTACCAAGGAAAGTCGTGTACCACAGAACAGAGAAGGAAAGGAAGAATAATACAGTGTAATAATTCTATGAGAAATGATCCTAGAAAGTTTATTTTGAAGAAAAACAGAGTTTGTACATTTGATTTTTTCCAGGTTTTAAGATTATTATAAAGTTTAAGATCATGATGAGCTTACATTAAATTAATTAAGCAAGTTTAGGGAACTTTCTCAGCCTTGGTACAGCCTAACTTTGGAGAACTTCAGAGTTGAACTTTGGAGTTGTCTGGATTCTGGAGTCCCTCTCACGGCTCAGCGGCAACTCTCACAGTGTTCCGTTTTCTTGACTCAGTTCTTCTACCTCTGTCAGTGCTGCCAAGGATGAAATCTCTACTTTCTTCACTGCCTCCTGGACTTTTCTGTTATATCTATATGATTATAAGCTTCTATTTTAGAGTAATTTGTAAATCACTGGATATGTATCTAATATTCAAATGTCTGAGAGAATATTTGATAGGATTAATTAATCACTAAGCAATATAGAACACCATTATGCTGCATGTATCTGTCTATGGAACACCATACATAGAGGCTTTATGCCAGGCTGCCTCTAAGGACTGGACAGTCCATAGATAGCAACATTTTGTCTCAGGCATGATCACAATCAGCTGATGAAATATTCCTAATTAGAGTGTCTTATGCATGAGAAATTCTTATGAATCTGTGTTCAGAAGAACAATGTGATATGCTTCAATCACTTTCCGCTTAGAACTTTAACTGTTTCCTTTAGTAATCACAGATTGCATACAGTGATGAGTTAATACATGGACCTTATTAGACAAGCATTCAGTATGCACCATCAATTAATGTAGTATCTATTTCTTCAACTTCTGAAACCTCTGCTTCAACTGAAACAGTGTGTGATGCCCTGAATTTCAGTTTCCATATTTCTCCTCTGTGCCTTTTTATAGATAATAAATAGCCATCCCTCTCTTCCCTCCACAGAAAACCATAGCTTTTTTTTTGTCAAGTTAACTCATTTTATTACTTCCAAGGCTCACACGACTCTAACATTTGCCTCATTAAATCCAAATAAATTAACCTTTTCTTTAAACTATCCATCTCTTTATTTTGTATTCCACCAATACTCTTAAAGAAAAATTATTCATGACATTTATTGAACACAGTAAGGCAGACTTTATTCAGGGGCCTACTACATGGGGTTTTGTGAGGACAGAGATTGGACTCAACTCAAGACACATGAGGAAAGGTCGGAATTGATAGCCAAATTGCAAAGTGGGGGTCAGTGGATGGAAAATTGCTAAGAGGAAATATCATATCACTGGTAAGGGGGAATTCTGACTAAATGACCTAACAGGATTCTTGCTGAAAGGAGGCCAGAGGGATAGACATCACCTGGGGGACTCTGGGGGATGAGGGACTTAATCAGATATCTAGAATGAGCAGATACCAAGGTGGGGGATTGTGGTCAGACTGACTTAGGAGGGTTCTTGCTAATATTGGACAATGCAGAGAAGAACATGAAAGCTCAAAAGTCACGGTCTAGTTGAAAGGATAATTCAGAGGAACCTGACTAAAGTTTGGTCAAGGAGAGATTTTTTTTTTTTTTTTTTTTGATCAGTTCTTATTGGTACTCTGTACTTGTAACATGCTGATTTTTTTTTCAACTGATTAAAATTAATCTTTAGGAAAGTTCATGTCTGTTTTTTTGCTCTAACTGAATTGGAAAGTGCCTCAACACTATGCATTTTTGTATTTTCTGCACCCTTCTACAGTGCCTAAGTCAGTCCCCATGCAAAGTGACTGCTCAATAAACTCTTGCCCTGGAACTCATAACGTGGTTTTGCTGGAAAGCTGTGATATGTATGGCATGCCAACATGGATATCTCATGCAAGAGCAATTGCACAAAAACAAAGGGGTCAAAGGAAATCAGCAATTATTTCCCAAATTTTAATATTCCCGATTGAGGAGAAAATAAATAAATAAATAAATAAATAAGTCAGAGAAGGTAGTATTTTGGAAATTAGCAGTAAATGGAAATTGTTGTAGAAAACAAATTTGTGCTTGTGAGAAATCTGTGTTTATAATCTTTTTTTAATTGAAAAAGAGAACAAACCTAGGTCTGAGTTTGACCAACAATAGTTGGGTTACACAGCTGTAATTTTTATTTTTCCTTTTTGTTAAATGTATGGGCCTTTATGTACAGTTGACATGTCAGTACAGATGATAATGATATTTACCAGGAAAACAAGTATGGAACGAGTATGTGTAAAACATTTGGCCCATTTATAGGAGGTGAGCTCCAGCATCAGTTGCATTTTTTTCTTTTTTGCAGTAACTCAACACTATGCACATAGGTTTTCAAAAATGAATGATCAGGGCTTCCCTGGTGGCGCAGTGGTTGCGCGTCCGCCTGCCGATGCAGGGGAACCGGGTTCGCGCCCCGGTCTGGGAGGATCCCACATGCCGCGGAGCGGCTGGGCCCGTGAGCCATGGCCGCTGAGCCTGCGCGTCCGGGGCCTGTGCTCCGCGGCGGGAGAGGCCACAACAGAGGGAGGCCCGCATACCACAAAAAAAAAAAAAAAAAATGAATGATCAAAACCCCCAAACTAATTCAAATTCAATTAGCATGAAATAAAATTGATGAACATGCTTTGAGATTGAAGCATTGGAATAAATAGCATTTTCTGTTTAAGTGAAATTCTGCAAAATGTCTTTTCATTGTTTTGAAAATATTTGACAGAAATCTTTTCTGTTTTATAAAGTGAATACAATGGAATTTTATTTTCCTGATGATTCAGAAACATGTGTTTTTGTAAAGATGGATAGAACTCAGTTGGCTGATTGACCTGAAAGGAAACTGACTAAATAGGAGCAAGCCAAGTTTTCCAAATGGTCATAGACTACCCACTGAGCACCAGGTACTTTTTGTGTGTGTGTGTTGTGCTTTTTCCTGAAAAGCACACATAAGACACACAAAAATGAAGAGCAACCCTAGGAAATAACATCAGAACATTTAATAAATATACAAAATTAATTACTTCCTAAACTCTAAAAACTGTCGTTTTAGAGGTTAAAGAAGAAGAGAGACATGACTTCTAGTTAGAATAATTAGGAAAAGTTTTACAAAGTAGGTAAAAATTTAGATCTGGATAATTGTGAGGATTGGGACAAGTAAAATGTCATTATATCGTTTAATGGAAAGGAAAATTATAAAATGTGTATAATCAGGGAAGCAGAGAAAAATAAATTAAAAGTTAATCTTGTTTTTTCTTAAAAAAAAGACTGACATTAGGAAAAAGGCAGATTTAGGGAAAACATGTTATTTCAAATATACATCAGTTTTACTGAAATAGAAGGAAGATGAAGCCAGATTAAGAAGGCTCTTAAAGGTCAAGTTAAAGCATTTCGAGTTTATTTGGCAAATGAATACCATAATCTGGCATTGAAGATTTTTGAGGAGTGAAGACCTGAAGTATATTTTAGAAAGGTAAAACAGGCTGTAGTATGTGGTAAACAGATCAATTGAAGTGATAAGGGATGTGATTAAGATGGAAATTGCAGGGCTAAAGAAATTTTTAAAAGAATTAACTATTATTGACTTATTTTTTAAAAAGAAGGCACTATATTAGACTTTTTTTTTTTATTAATGATGACTAGTTTAACCCCCTTGCAGAACTACAAAATAAATACTATCTTCTCCACTTTGTCAGTGAAGAAATAGATTTGGAAAGGTTAAGAAAGTGATCAAGTAAAATCTTAGAAAACAGTTAAGCCAAAATTCAAGATAAGCTCTGTTTGACTTCAAAATTCAAGCTCTTACCATTAAAACACTGGAAAACAAACAAACAAAAAAACTTTGTAATGTTGATAAATTAGTTATGAGGATGAGGTCAGGTTAAAAGAAAACTGACTTGAAGATGACTATGGCTGGGAGGGGGAACACTTGGGTGGGTAATAGGGTTTATATTTAATCCACTTGACATTTAATAATATATAGGTATGTGTATACATTTTGGAAGACATACCATTACAAATACCAGATTGGAACAGAAAGGATCACATATTTCTTTTTTTTTTTTTAACATCTTTATTGGAGTATAATTGCTTTACAATGCTGTTAGTTTCTGCTGTATAACAAAGTGAATCAGCTATATGTATACATATACCCCCATCTCCCCTCCCTCTTGCGTCTCCCTCCCACCCTACCTATCCCACCCCTCTAGGTGGTCACAAAGCACGGAGCTGGTCTCCCTGGGATCACATATTTCTAATTCTAAATAATAACTTTCACCAGGTTGAGGAGGAAATGTGCAGAAAACCATAGAAGCAAATCCAGTCTGTGTTTTTTCCAGCACCTGCAACTTTTCCTTGCTCTTATATAACACCCCTAAATTGATCTGTCACAGATTTAGAAGCCATTTTGATGTTTAATTTGAAAATGTAAGGGGCTGAATTCATTGCCAAAACACCATGTTTGGAAAACCGTAATCTGAAAATAGATATTCATGCAGTAATAGTAATTCCCCATGGAGTAAGAATAGGTCTGAAAATCTTAAACATTTATCAGAGACTCTCAGGAACCCTGCCCCGACTGAAAATTAGAGTATTATATCACATTTTCCTTATGTCTGACAAACTTATTTATACAGAACAGAGAGGAGAACTAAAAATTGAGGAAAAAGACATCTGAAGAGTCAAAACTGATCTCACAATATGTAAGCATTTAAGGTCAGGTACATTATTCATGGGAATTCATGCTTTCTCTTAAATGAGATTTATTCTTTTACTCTTATTTAGTTGTATATTTAATGAGATTTACTGTCAAAGAAAATTAGGGAGAAATCTTACGGGAACTTCTGTTTTAATTCTTATTTATGTTAATATGATTTTTAAAAAAAATAAATTTATTTATTTATTTATTTTTGGCTGTGTTGGGTCTTCATTTCTGTGCGAGGGCTTTCTCTAGTTGCGGCGAGCGGCGGCCACTCTTCATCTCGGTGCGCGGGCCTCTCACGGTCGCGGCCTCTCTTGTTTAGGAGCACAGGCTCCAGACGCGCAGGCTCAGTAGTTGTGGCTCACGGGCCTAGTTGCTCTGAGGCATGTGGGATCCTCCAGACCAGGGCTCGAACCCGTGTCCCCTAAATTAGCAGGCAGATTCTCAACCACTGTGCCACCAGGGAAGCCCCAATATGATAATTAAACTATATCATAATATTAACTATGATATTCATATTATTGATATACAATTTGCAAGAAAGGTATGCCATATTTTTATTGGACACTGCTGAAAAAGTCAAGTAGGTTTATAACAAAGTTTAGAATTTTTTTCTAACCAAAATATCTAAAGTTGAAATGACAGTGTTGACATTTTAAGTGGAAATTTTCAACCAACAGCAAGTTTCACTGATATGGAATACCTTATTCTTGTTTGATGCTAGATTATAAGGTATTTAATTTAATGAGCATAACACTTAAAAATTAGTTTTTTAGGAGACATTTTGCATGCTCCAGAAAAAGTCATCCTAGGTTTTTTTTTTCAGGCTTTTTGAGCTATCATTCAGATACCATACAACTCATCCACTTAAAGTGTGCAGTTGAATGTTTTTCAGTATATTCACAGGGTTGTGCAACCATCAGCACAATCTAATTTTAGAATATTTTTGTCCCCATCAAAAGAAACCCTCTACCTGCTAGCAGACATTCATCAGCCTCCTGTTGTCAGTCCCCTCAGCCCTAGCCAACCACTAATCTACTTCCTGTCTCTATAGGTGCCTCTTCTAGACAATTCATATATAGGTATGATATACTACGTTTTTTTTGTGACTAGCTTCTTTTACTTAGCATCATGTTTTTAAGGTTCAGCCATGGTGTAGCATGTATCAATACTTAATTTCTTTTTACTATTAATTAATATTCCATTGTATGGATATGTTCCATTTTATTTATCCAGTCATCAAGTTGATGGATATATGATTGTTTCTACATTTTGGTTGTTATAAATAATGATGCCATAAATGTTTGTTTACATATTCTCTTGAATATATTACCTAGGATCACAGATATTTTTGAACTGATATCCTAGGACTTGACTTACACTTTATCTCTAACCTGTATTAATCATTTTAAATGTCACAATATTTTTCCAAATTAATTAAATGAATTAGTGCTTATATAAAAAGAAAAAGCAATTAGTAATCTCCCCCATCCTTTCTTCTTTTCATCAAACCCTCCAAATAACCAAAGGTAATAGCCTAATGTATGTCATTCCATATCCCATTACTGTTCTCATATGCTAACAAACATAAAATCTACATACAAACTTATACAAATACAAAATTATATATGCACACATATGAGGGTTTGTTGTATGGCTTTTAAAAATGGAATAATACTGGTGTTTGCATTTCTCTGCAATGCAAATTGTTTTTCTCATTTAAAAATATACCATGAGTATTCTTCTAGGCCAAAAGATGTAGCTCTTATTCTTCTAAATGATGACACAATGTTCCACAAAACTGGTATAACAGAATTTATATAAACATTTCCCTCTCATTGAATATTCAAATTTAGTTGCTTTGCCTCTTAATTTGTCACAGCTATAAAGAAAGCTACAGTAATCATTCTTGTACATATGCTTTTTATAAATAATATGTTAACTTCTATAGGCTTGCTTCCATAAAACAGAGTTGCTAAGTCAATAGTCATCCTTAATTTTAATATATATTGTTATTTTTAAAAACATATATAGCAATTCATACTCCAAAGTAACAGTTCATGAGAGTAACTGTTTCACAGACTCTCCTCCAACACTGGATATAGTCAATCTTTATAAATTTGCCAATTTTATGTGTCTATTTCGTTGTTGATATAATTTGAATTTCTCTGACTGCAAATGAGAGGGGACATCTTTTCATATGTTGATTAGCAATTTAAATTTCCTCTTCTGTGAACTGCTAATTATTTTCCTTTGCCTTTTTCCATCAAGTTTGTTTGCTTTCTTCTTACAACTTATTGGAGCTCTCTATATGTTGGGGATATTAATATCTGCTTATCATTTGTGTTGCAAATGTTTTATCATTTGTTTTTTTAATTTGTTTTTGTTGTCTTTTACCATATAAATTTTTAAAATATATTCATATATGTCTATTCTTTTTTTCTTTCAGTCATTTTAGTTTGCTTAGGAAAGCTTCTTCTACACATTAGTAATAGGAGTATTTTCATACTTTTTTATTAAATTTATTTCAACTGGTATTATGTTCAAGCAAAAGAACATAATGTTTTTAAGGTATGCAGTAATTAACTGCAGTTAATATATAATATCCAACATTTTCTTCACAGTTCCTTTCTAAATACTGAATGCTTTATAAAATCTCAGAATATTTTATAAAATGAAATTATACATATTTTGTCTTTATATTGTTTCAAAATGAATAATGAAAAATGGCAGTATATATTATAAATGTTTAATTCAAAAAACACAGGCTACTTATAATGCTATCAGATATACAATGTAAAATAATACTAATAGATATTTTTATCCATAAAGGAGAAATACTGATTTATATGATACCATAATATAAAATATCAAATTGTAGAACTAGAAATTATCTTGGTGTATATTATTTTCTGTTACCCTTTCAATGAAAATGAGAATCCATTATTCTTACAGTTGGAAAACAATTAGGCTATGGAAAATTTTTAGTTTATATGAAACCTCTTGATTAGTATTTTTGGGATGAGGGAATTGCAGGAATATTATCATCTAGGAAGCAACTTTTTTGCATTATTATCCTCAAGCTATTTATCTGATTCTGTGCTTCTCTTGGTTCTATTCAGAATATAAAAATGTTCCTGGGGCTAAAAATGATTAATTACTATAATGTTAATATTTTATGAGAAAATATATTAAATCCTATCTTGAATACAATTTATGGCTGGAGAGAGTCAGTACATTAATTTACAGGACTAAGAGAGATTGATGCTTCCAGTAGGTAACTTGGGTGTATATTTGAGACTTTATGTAGTGACTGTAGGTTTTACAATTTTGTACTAAAATTTAGTAGCTCTTTCTTTCATTGAATTAGAAAGATCAGTATTTGAAAATGTCTCATACATAGTTTTTAAAAGGTCATAATTGTTACTCTAATAATAAAATCTCTTAAACTAGACTGCCTATGAAAAAAAAATCCCATATCGTACCACTGAATTTTGGCTTATAATTTAGTTTGAGAGAAGAATAAAAGTATCTCCTGCTTTTCAAGTTTATTTCAAATTGTAAAATCATTTTATGTGACTCCTTTTTCATCCTCTATTTTATTCTGGTTTCTTTTACAGACTTTTTCAATTTGAGGTATTTTACAATTCCTTTTGTGCTGTCTACTAGATGTGAGATATATATGCAACTCTTGATGATTTTTTTATAAAGTTGGAGATATAAAATGTACATTCAAGAAGGTATTAACTAGAGAAACAGGAGACAAATTTTTATAAATGTTTATTAGGTAGTGTAAAATCAACTTAGTAAAACAGAAATACAGAAAAGAACGTACCACTTGAGGTTTGAAAGTCATTAGAAACTTAAAGCAAGTGTTTGATATGTGTTTAAAAGAAGGTATTACCTGAGCAAAAGGGAAAAAGCAGAAATGAGTAGCTGCTATATGCTTGGAAGATGTTGGGGTAGGATATCTGACACTAATAATTTACAAAATTACTAATGGACTTTTATGAATTTAGCAACACAGTGAGTATTTCGATGGCTAATCAGTTTGAATAACATACGATATAAACAAAACTATTTAGGTGAATAGCATAATCTTTCAATTAATTTGAGGAGAATATATTTTAAAAAATAGATTTATTTATTTATTTTTGGCTGCATTGGGCCTTCGTTGCTGCGTGTGGGCTTTCTCTAGTTGCGGCAAGGGGGCCCCACTCTCCATTGCAGTGCGCAGGCCTCTCATTGTGGTGGCCCCCCTTGTTGCAGAGCACGGGCTCCAGGTGCGCAGGCTTCAATAGTTGTGGCACATGGGCTCAGTAGTTGTGGCTCGTGGGCTCTAGAGCGCAGCCTCAGCAGTTGTGGCGCACAGGCTTAGTGGCTCCACAGCATGTAGGATCCTCCTGGACCAGGGCTCGAACCCATGTCCCCTGCATTGGCAGGTGGATTCCCAACCACTGCGCCACCAGGTAAGTCCCTTGAGGAGAATATTTAACATAGAATATTACAACTTGTGCATCAATTTCTTTCTAGATGTCCAAACACAAAACTTTACTCACATTTATACATACACAAACAATAAACAGACCTACAAAATATTCATTCAAAATCAGATCACTGATCAACTCCCTTTTCCTAGGAGAAGCGTTTTGTCACCTGTCTTAAATATCTCCCCTCCATGCACAAATATTCAGCCTTCTCTATGTTCTAACTCTGCTTTTGATTTTATCTTCAAACATTTGTCAACACATGCCATTATATTATATAATTATTTGTTATTTTCTCTTCCCCGGGAATGTAAATTCCATGAGAGCAAAGGCTCTGTTTCACCCCTGGATCCCATCACCCACAACAATACTAAGCTCATGGTATCTTCGTAAACAACTGTTGAGTGCATTATTGAATGATTGAATTCATTATTCCTTGAATGATGCTGAGAAAAAGATTACCATTTAGGGAAAAAACAACAGAAAAGGAATAAGCCTCATACATTACTTCTTATTTCAAAATAAAATGTCAGAATGATTAGAGTTATTTTTTTTTTAATGACCACAAAATGGAATGAGAAATAATCTTTTAAGCATTAAAACTAGAAACAACATACAGGAAAAATTTTACTTATGATTACCTAAATGTCTAGAAGTCTGTATACCCAAAATTATCGTAAACCAATTAAAAACTAAGTGGCTAGTTGGTTGAAATATTTCCTACAAATATATAAATGAGATAATATTTTTAATATAAAATGAGTGTACAAATCATGATGAAAAATATTCAGCCTTTCTAAATGAGTCATCTAAAAGCTAGGCAAAATGATTAAAATATTTAAAAGAAATACAAATGACTACTATATTTATGAAAAAAATACCATATCTTGTTTTTAATCAGGTGAAAGTCAAAATAAAACCCTAGTGAGCACCATTTTTTATCCATCCTGTGACACCTTTTTTGTGGGGAGGGAGGTGAAAATCCTGAGTTCTCAAACATTATTATAAAGAGGGAATGAGGACTTCCCTGGTGGCACAGTGGTTAAGAACCCACCTGCTGGCAGAGGACCCAGGCTCGAGCCCTGGTCCGGGAAGATCCCACATGCCACGGAGCAACAAAGCCTGTGTGCCACAACTACTGAGCCTGTGCTCTAGAGCCCGTGAGCCACAACTACTGAGTCTGCATGCCACAACTACTGAAGCCGGGGTGCCTAGAGCCTGTTGCTCTGCAACAAGAGAAGCCACCACAATAAGCCTGCGCACCGCAATGAAGAGTAGCCCCTGCTCGCCGCAACTAGAGAAAGCCCACACTCAGCAACGAAGACCCAACACAGCCAATACTGAATAAATAAATAAATAAATTTATTAAAAAACGGAAAAAAAGAGGGAATGAGACAAGTTACTGCCAGTTGTAGGAAGCAATTCAGAAATGGTTTCAATCTTAAAAACATTCTTACCTTTGACTGTGTACCTCCCCCTCCAGAATCTATTTAAGGGAATTTTCAGAGAGGTGGATAAAAACTTATATACAAAGATTTTCAACACAGCACTAGTTTTTGATTGTAAGATTACAAATATATACAAAATTGGGAGAAAAATTAAATAATTGATATAATAAGTATGCAGTTTAAAATGAAGTTATCAGAGAACTTTTACTATCATTGGAAATATTTTATATATAAAGATACATGAGAAAAAAACTATAATGAAAAACTACATGCCCAGCATGTTTATCTATCTATCTATCTATCACATATCTTAACATAAAACACTGAATTGTATAGTAGTTATTATCTCTGAATAATGTTATTATGGGTTTTTACTTTCATTTTTATAATTTTTGTTCATTTGTTCAGAATTGTCTTACATTGGGTACATACTATGTTTATAACCTAGAAAAAAGGGAATAAACATTATATAAAATTCAAATAATATATTTGAGTGCATGTATGGCATAAAATGGTGGGAATCACTTGCCAACTTTTTGAGATATAAATTTAGCCTTAATTTATTAAAGTTAGCAGACAGGATAGTGACTTTTTTTAAAGTGTATTATTATATGACCTGTCTATGCACTTTATAATAAAACTTTAATTCGCTTAAGTCTGAACTTAATTTTTTACATTAAGGACAGTGTAAACCTTGAATAAATAAAAAATATAATGGTATTCTTTAGAATAGATGGTGTTATTATAGTTACTATTTATGAAAATGAGATAAAATAGCTGGAGTTATATATTTTAGATCCTAAATAGAAAGTGACATGAAATTGTCATTGACCAGCGGTATTTTATGTTTCTTTCCACAAGTATACCATTGAGAACACAGATCTAATGAAGAAAATTTTAAATCTCTTTCTTTTTCAGCCGTGCACTTACAAAACAAAGATCCAATTGTATTAAACTGCATGATTATTCAATTCTATTTTCCTTTGTATCACCGTCTAACCTCGATTGAAGAAATATTTAATTTGTGAATGGATCTTGTTAAAGTTAGTGTTTACTCTGTCTATAGCATCATTTATTCATTTCAGTTCCAGATTACTGTGGCATATCTTCCTTTTTTTTAAGGAGTGTGGCTAACATAGGGTAATTTACTTTGGTACTTTTAGGGGAAAAATAATAAATTTTATGTTTCAAGAACAGTTTGCCTTTGCAAAGATACATATTTACTTTCCCAGATAATAAGAACATCGCCTCAGTAATTGACAAACTTATTTAGAGTCACCTAAGTCAAGTTTGGAGAAAAGCCAAAAGGAAAATTGGCCAAGTAAGAGAATTAACTAAAGCAGAGAAAACTGAATTTCAAAAAGGGATTAGAAGATCAGGATGCACATGCTTGTAACTGTTGCTCTTGTTTCATTAGATTTGTTTTAGCAAACTGTGGAAGAAAAAGAGTATCAATTTTTAAAATAGTTTCCCCATAGTAGTCTGGTAGCTAATGGTCTATCATTCTCTAGTTTTACTTTGGGAACATATTGACCCACAACTAGACAATTGACATTTGGTTACCTGGGAAAGAGTATTTTTGGTAGTACTAGAATCAAATTAATTCTATATGAAAATAGAAAGTAATTACAACTTTAATTTAAAAGTATTTCCTAGATAGTGAAAAGACGCTCCGCGGCATGACGGGATCCTCCCGGTCCGGGGCACGAACCCGTGTCGCCTGCATCGGCAGGCGGACTCCCAACCACTGCACCACCAGGGAAGCCCCGGTTACCTGACCTCTTAATTGATTTCTTACTTTTTTATGGTACAGCCAAAGAGAAGCATCAAATACAATCAACCTTATCAGCACTCAGAATTATCAGATCAGAAACCATATTACATTAAAATATATCTAGTATCTGTCTTCTATTATTTACTAGAAAATGGTGGATTTCATGAAGATTTTTTATTTTGTTTTGTGTCTTAAACTTAATTCAGAAAACAAGTCTGTTTTTTCAAAGTGAGAAACTTAGAACACTTTTATGCCCCTTCTGAATGTTGATAAGATTTAAGATATTTTAGGACTATATGTTGGGTAGTAACTGCTGCTATTCAGAAAAGTAAGATAAAAATAATTGCTTCAGTAATTGACATCTGTGTACCTAAATTAAATGGGAGTCAAAGGCAGGTGATTTATTATTTAGATTAAATGGGTTGCAAATTGGGTAATACTGAATACAATATTACTGGCTTTAAGACAGATATTCTTAGAGATATAGATCTCTAGGAAAGATTTAAACGATTTTGAAAACTCTAGGGCTTTATCTTACTCTGAAACAAAGATAGATGGGTGTTATTGCAAAGACACAAAACACTGTGAAATTACTCATAAGAGTTAATGGGTGAATTAATACCACTGTGTTTTAACTGCTTACTATAAAGAAGAATTAAGATAGCTCAGTTTTATTTGTATTCCTCTGTGCATGTTAACAATAATTAGCTAATAAACTCCAACTCAGTTATTCACAACTGTCAGTCTTTCATTTGATGACAGATGATTAGGCTTTGGAACACAACTATTTATAACAGTTCTAACTGTATAGATTAAAGTTTCTGTTCATTAGTTCTTACTTTTACAGGCAAATCAGCTTTTCTTTCTCTTTTTTTCTTCTGTTAGAAGCAAAACTGGTGAACCAAAGTCAAACTGAAATGAATGCATTATGTTTAAATGTTGGTAAAAACACAGTATCACATGTAATGTTTAAGGTATTCAAATGTGCTTAGATGTAAGTACTGTTATGAATTGAAGTATATATAACATTTTTAAAAGTTTCTGATGAAATAACATAGTCACTTGAGCAAAGGCAAATAGATAATAATAATGATGATGATGATGATAAAATTGAAGAACTCAACCTATACTGATTAATGATAAATGAACTAGAAGGCAAAATTTAAGTAATATGTACTTAAAAAATATATAGTCTTTGTAACAGATTAACATGTTATATTGACCATTTTATTGGCTGATAAATACAACACTTACTATAACATAACTTCCTGGTAAAAGTAACCAGGATGAAGAGAAAAATTAGGAAGGAACCCCTGTTTTGCTGTTATTTTAGCCTTCACTAAAAGAGACCATGGGGAATGGGTACATCCCAGCTGATCCCAGAAGGGTTAGAAGGAATCACTCTCTCTTCAGAGAAACTCTAGAACAGACTCCTTTGTTCCTGAATGTTTTGCAGACTAATGAAATCAGAACCAGCTATCCTTGGGCATTCACATTTTAAAGTTCTGTCTACCTTTCCTGCAGAAAATATACTCTTTTGTAAGAGGGATTGGTGCTTGGGACTCTCCAATCCAGTATTCTTCTAATAGTTTTCCTGACTTCTCTTCAATACCCAAAGCCCTAAAGCCCTCAATGGGGGAAGTTTGAGCTACATGAAAGAACCCTTGAATGCTTCTAGTGGTGTAGGGCAAATAGGTCCTGTTGTGAGAATTGCAGTCACTGAAAGTATGACTTATAAGAGTGGTTTGGAGCTGGGGATTTTGTCCTCTTCTTTTCTTTTCCCTTTCATGCATGGTTATTGAGATTGCCTTTGTGATTGAGTTCTTGGCACCTCAATTCTAAGAAAGATTTAGATAAATTAAAGAGCTTCCAAGAAAAGCCACAAAAATGATGAAAGAGTTGGAAGTATTGATTTATGAAGAAAGATTAAAAGAATGGATATGCTTTGGCTTGGCATCAAATTAGGACATGGTGGCATACTGTAGCTATAAATATTTGTAGACAGAGGGAGAAGGAAAAATCTTTACAATGGTCCAGTGAAGCAATATGTTATGCAAGAAAGAGAAGGTTAAGTCCGTATTTAATGTCCTTCACTCTGGGTCTCCTCTGTAGGTATTCTGGCTGTATCTGTACTTTGAAACAGAGTGAGTTACCATTCACTGTCTGAAACAACTGCCTTATACTGCTTAATGTGGGAGAAAAAAGGAGAATAAAAGTGAGGAAATCATTTTTTGAACAAAAATGCTGTGCAGTGTCCCTGGGCTTTCTTGGCCTTTCCCAAGTTTCTGCTCCTGGTACTTACTGGTCATGGCATCAAGCAGCTTAGGAATGGCAGTGGGCTGTGCTGTCAGCAGCAAAGCTGTTGTGATTCTGCCCATTCCAACACAATCAGTTCTTTATGTTCCATGGGGTAAAGAGCGTCACTCATTTATTATGGGCAAAGTTATCTCCGCCTCAACAGCTGTGCATACTGCTGGCTGCAGCTTCTGTGGGTAAACCTGGACAGACAGAAAAGATAGGGGTGGGACACCAAAAGGCACATTTTCCAGCTGTACTCAGAAAGGCATGTCTTCCTTCTAATCCAGAGGAAAAAAATGAACTCTATCATAACTCTTTCAGATTATACTATTGAGAAATGGATGGAAGTGATGGAATTGAATTTTATTTGATTTCTATGATAATAGCTTGAGCACCTGTTTAGTTGAGATCCCATTATATAGTGTAGAAATCAAACTACAATTTCCCGAAAGGAACTTTATTCTGCTTACAGATGGGTTTTATTCCAGTTTTCTTAGAATTCATAAACATTATATTATGAAAGCAGTATTATACTTGGTGATTCAATTATAGGTAAGACCATGAAATTCTGTTTTACCTATAAACTACTAATAATTCCATTTTGACTTTACTAGGCAAGTCTCCTCACACTGTTTATATAAGAAATGAACTCTAAGATCCAACTTAGAATACCAGGAGGATGTTTCTCTGGAGGGTCAGTTCCCCAGTGAAAATTTGTGCAACACAGCTTAGCATCAGTCACATTTGCTTTAAGGAAGGACCTCATTTGGTTGTCACTCAACAGAAGAACTATTTACAGATGGGTTTTATTCCAGTTTTCTTAGTTGTTTCTTAGAATTCATAAACATTATATTATGAAAGCAGTATTATACTTGGTAATTCAATTATAGGTAAGACCATGAAATTCTGTTTTACCTATAAACTACTAATAATTCCATTTTGACTTTACTAGGCAAGTCTCCTCACACTGTTTATATAAGAAATGAACTCTAAGATCCAACTTAGAATACCAGGAGGATGTTTCTCTGGAGGGTCAGTTCCCCAGTGAAAATTTGTGCAACACAGCTTAGCATCAGTCACATTTGCTTTAAGGAAGGACCTCATTTGGTTGTCACTCAACAGAAGAACTATACTCTGTCATCTAATATGATTCATGATTAGCAGATTAGTGGATTCAATGTTAAAGAATTACATATTTACCTGTTATTTAGAGATAGCATATATATGTATTGTTGAATTAGAATTAATAAAACTCAAAGAAAATCACCACAATGGTTATCTGAAATAAAGATGACAACATCAAACATTTGGGAATGCCCAGATTCTATCGGAGTTTCATCTATAGTCATGTGATTTGGTATAGTTGATCTATCATTTTTTTTCCCTTAACTCAAAATTTCTAAGAAATTCGTTTTTATTCAGGCAGCTACTGCTTTGAAATATATTAACACTTTTAGGTATATGGTCTAAATTTAAGAGGTGCAAAGCAAATAAAATATACATGTTAGACATGCACTGAGTATTAAAATGTTTGCTCACATACTAAATTGGATTAGTTGTTCTCCAGAAATACTCCTATAGCACATATGTTTTGGCTTCAGATCTCTTTCCCTCTTTCCTCCCTTCCTCCCTTCCTTCCTTCCTTTCTTCCTTCCTTCCTTCTCCTCTTCCTCCTCCTTCTCCTTCTTTGTCTCTTTTTCTAGCCCTTGTTTATGAAATAATTTCAATGTTTACCAATTCATTTACCATGCCTTGTGACTTTAGGTTATAATTCAATGAGTAGGAGCTGTTTGAAACTTGGATCTGTCGTCAATATTTGGTATAAGCATACAAATTTGATACAGCCCAGATAGTCAAGCATTTTTAATAAACTTGAAAATCTGTAAGTGTATGTAAAAGATATGAAAATAAGGTATATACAAGTAGAGGAAGACATTCTGCATAGCTTGTAATATTACCAGGGTGATAAACACAGATTCTAATATCTTTATCTTCCACAGAGCTTTTCCTAAGGGAAAGAAAAAGATGCTGTTTTATGAGCATATAAAATTGTGCTACTGTGAACAAGCTATTAACTAATTTTAAAAGTTTACTAATTGCTTTTGCATCAGGAATGTATATATAAATTTAAAATAAAAATTATCAAGCAATTTTAGTCCTAAGTGCTCCTATAGAATGAGATTTTACTGACAGTGTTCAGTCCATCAGTACTATAATCTTTGATGTATTTATTTTGAAGTAATTCACGATAAGTAAAATAAAATAATACCTAGTGTTAAAACCATTGAGAGGGCTTCCCTGTTGGCGCAGTGGTTGAGAGTCCGCCTGCCGATGCAGGGGATGCGGGTTCGTGCCCCAGTCCGGGAAGATCCCACATGCCGCGGAGCGGCTGGGCCCGTGAGCCATGGCCGCTGAGCCTGCGCTCCGCAACGGGAGAGGCCACAACAGTGAGAGGCCCGCGTACCGAAAAAAAAAAACAACAAAAAAAACCATTGAGAAAGCTTCAGTTTTCAGTATCATAATAACTAGCAAAATAACACACTGATAGGAGATAGCAAAATATGAAAAGAGTTTTATTAAACATGATGACATATTCCTTCAAAAATTTTGGGAAGACCTAGAAGCTGATGACATTTAGTTTTACCTAATAATTTTATAACCTTATATTGTACATTCAGATAAATCATTTAGAAAATAAAATAAAATGGAGGGGGAAATCTATGGAAGGTAGAACAAGAAACAAAAATAAAAAGTAAATTCAACCAAGAATATCAATAATTAAATTTTCATTTTTATAGTGTACTTAAATATAGTTGATCCATACCTTGTACAGACAAAAAACACTAAATAATCACTAGATTAATTAAAAGTGGAATGAATTAATGTGTTACTATATATATACAACACTCAAAATCATCAAAATTATTTGATTTTCATTATTTTTAAAGATTTATAACTTTACTATGATACATATGTGGAAAGGAGTCCTGCTTGAAGGAAAGGGAAAATAAACTAAGGGTACTTCAAAATCCATGGAGGTGTCAATACTCCCTTTATGAGATTCAGTTAGTGATGCAAATATGTTTGAATGAGAATGCATAAATCTAAGGCCATTTGGGACAGAAGGCCAAGCCAGGCTCTGGTTCAAGTTTAAGGACTGTTGAATTTAATGGTAGAATGAAATATATGCAGATATATGTATTCTGTCTGATCTGAGGTTGGAAATTCTACCTCAAAAAACAAAACTCTACAACTATCTCCTTTCAAAAAAAGGACACATTTTATCAACAACAAAATTTAAAAATAAAAGGAAGTGTAGTATCTCAGAAAAGAAGAGAGCTTGAAAAACACATTCCAATATCCTTTTTTTTCCCCCCTAATTTCCTGTATTCTGGTGAAAATCTTCTCATAGATTGACTAGATATGCAGATGAGTGATTCAGCCAAACTCCTAATTCTCTAGTTCAAAATTGAAGAATTCAAGAATGGAGGCCTGTATAAACAGTCTAAGAGACTCAATTGGTCCAATCTTTTATTTTTAAAAGTGAGGAAACCATATTCTGAAGTGTATTAGAAGGCTTTGGATAATAGTTATGCTTATCTGAATATGATGAATCAGATTTATGAGCGACAACAGAATTACAATGTACCTTCTCTTACCTAAAATCAGAGGCAACAATAAGAGTTTTAAATGACCCTGCAACTTCCTCTGCGTTTAGGCATGGTGGGTTAGTTTGCTAGGGCTGCCATAACAAAATACCACAGACCAGAGGACATAACAGAAACTTATTTTCTTAGAGTTCTGAAGACTGTAAGTCCACCATCAAGATGTTGGCAGGGTTGGTTTCTTCTGAGGCCTCTCTTCTTGGCTTGTAGGTGGCCACCCTCTTGCTGCCTCTTCACATGGTTGTCTCTGTGTGTGCACAAGCCCCTTGTATCTCTTTCTGTGTCCTAATTTCCTCTTCTTATAAGGGTGCCAGTCAGATTGGACTAAGACTCACCACAATAGCTTCATTTTAACTTAATTACCTCTTTAAAGACCTTATCTCCAATTACGATTACATTTTAAAGTACTTGGGGCTAGAACTTCAACATACGAATTTGGCGGGAAAACAATTCAGCCTATCACACGTGGTGTATATGACTTTTTGCTAAAGCATTCAGCATTGTAAAATAAAGCATTTTCTGAAAAGGGCTTGGAACTATTCATCACAATGTATTAAAGTTTAATGATGAAATAGTGATATTAAAATGTAGGGAGTAATGTAGTTACTTTACTAAAAATGCTCATTAATATCTGTTTAGTAATTTATAATTT
This sequence comes from Physeter macrocephalus, assembly GCF_002837175.3. NCBI lineage: Eukaryota > Metazoa > Chordata > Mammalia > Artiodactyla > Physeteridae > Physeter > Physeter macrocephalus. Next base: position 129,788,711 of record NC_041224.1, on the reverse strand, counting down.
ACAAAGAGCCTTTACACATACTGTCTCATATATTCCTCACAATAATCATGTGGGATAGGTAAGGTAAGTTATAATAAATGTAAGAACATGTAACATTTATTTTTTGAACCACTATGTGTGGTGGGCATTATGGTGGGCATTTTATAAATGTTCTCTCAATTAATCCTTATAACTTCTTGTCTCTACTTCACTTAAGAAGAAACCAACACTTAGAGGAAATAGGAAAAGTTTTTTTCCTTCCTTGACCTCTTCCTAGGATTTGGTGCTGTTGAACATTTCCTTATATTTTAGATTGTATAATATTGCACTTTCCCAATTATATACCTGTATGTCAGACCATTCGTTCTCAATCATTTTTGTGGGCTCTTTACTCTGTCCATTCTTTGCATGTCAATGTTATAAGGATGTCCTGAACACTCTCTCCTCTGCTTCATATTCTTTCAATGAACTATCAGATTCCCATGACTCATTTCCACTGTATGCTGATGATTCCCAAATCTTTATTCCTGTCCAGATCTCTGTCCTGTGCTTTATGTTGAGGTACTGTAAGCATCTTAACTTCAAAATGTTTAAATCTGAACACACAATCTTCCAAAAACCCATATTTCCTCTTGTGTTCTCTATTTCAGTGACTGACAACACCAGCCACCTAGTAGTCTAAGCCAGACACCTTGGAATCATTTGTCCATTTGACTCAACCAACTTCCCCATTTCCTAATGCCTGTGCCTGTCACAAGTCAATAAAATGTAAAGTCTTTAATTCTACCATCTAAACATCTATTCCATTTATCACTTTTATCCATTCTCATTACCACTTTTTCTCCCTTTTTCTCTAATATATCCTACCCTTATTACTTACTGGAATTATTGCCACAGTCTCCTAAAAAGTGTTCTGGGGCTTTCCTGGTGGTGCAGTGGTTGAGAGTCCGCCTGCCGATGCAGGGGACACGGGTTCGTGCCCCGGTCCGGGAGGATCCCACATGCCGCGGAGCGGCTGGGCCCGTGAGCCATGGCCGCTGGGCCTGCGCGTCCGGAGCCTGTGCTCCGCAACAGGAGAGGCCACAACAGTGAGAGGCTCGCATACCACACACACACACACAAAAAAAAAAGTGTTCTGATCTCTCCTCTTACTGCTTAACTCATTACCCACAATTGCCCTCAGAATGACTTTTTAAAAATGAACATCTGACTGTGTCACTTATAGGCTTAAAATCCGTTGCTCTTAAAGTCCAAACTGCTTAATGTGGCTACTGAGCTCTGTTTAAATGGTTTCCTACTTATGTCTGATCACTTCTCATTGCTTTCTCGACATACTTTAGAACCAGCCTTTCAGTTCTTCAAGTATACACCCTTGCTCTGACTCTGTGCCTTTTCATGGATTGCTCTCTCTGCTTGTGGTGCATTTCCTCAACCCAGTTCTCCCTCCACTGGCTCATCTTTCTGTTCTCAGATTAGCCACCAACTTCTCAGCCTTTCTTGAATTCCAAGATACGTTGAACTGCTCCTACTTTGTATACTTCACCATATAAACTCTTTCAGCTTTATTAATTGCCTGTTTTTCTGTCTTTTATGAATTATATTCTTTAAGGATTATAAGCTTTGTGAGGTTGGTATGTCAGTACTGTTCATCGTTAAATCCCCAGCACTTAGAATGGTGCCAGGCACAATAAATGATTAATAAATATTTCTTGAATGAATTACTAAAAATAAGTGATATTCCATAATAAAACTACAATTAAAAGGAACATTTACTTTAGTTGGAGGATTAATATGCAATTTGTAAAGTGTTTTATATACACTGTAACATGCAATCCTAAAGACAATTCTCGGAATAGAGGGACTGTTGTTTCATACATGAGTATTGAGATGCAAAAAAAAAAAAAAAAAAAAAAAAAATACAATGCCTTGCCTAAAATAAAAAATAAAGGGATGTTTAAAAAAAAAAATAGACTTAGAGCCCCTGACTTCTGGTTCAACGTTGCTTTTGCTGTATCTCACTGGCTGAAATCTGGAAGTGCTAAAAGTACAAAATTAGCATACTTTGTTCTATTAGACACTTTTATATATATAATGCATAAGCTAGTATGGCTAACTGATTAGTACTAACAATAAAACAAGAATAATAGTTACCATTTACTGAATGTTCGCTATGTTACTTACTAGTTGTCCTTTAATTGATGTTAGCTTGGCTATTTGAACAAAGTTACTTTGACTCAACTCACTAAGATACCATATGCAAATATATTTGTCCTTATAATGAGAAGAAAACAGCACACGCTTCACTTGTACAGAATATAAAACATCTAGTATTTGGGTTAGCTAATTTATGACTATTCTTTGAGACTCATTGTAATTCATCTGTAGTCTTACAGTGGAAGAATCCTCATGCTGTGGAAATTGCCAGATCTCAATGGTTTTATTGTTTAACCAAACTTCATTTGAGAATTTGGGAGGGGGGGGCACATAAAATTTCAAATTGTAAAGGCACTATGTAGTTAAGAGTTGTCACCCAGAAATTACTAAAAGTAGGAATTCCAAACCTTCTTTGAGATTTTTTTCCATCTTTTATTCTCTCAGTACTTCACTTAAAAACGGATATATAAACTACTCTCTGGGGAGATATTTGTTTACATAATGAATATTGGTACAGTCCTTAAACTCATTGTTTTATAGAATAAGCTTGTAATTCTTACCTTCCTATTCATAGCTTGTGTGGGAAGTATATTTTATTAGAAAAGGGACAATCTGAAGACCATCTTTGTTTCCTGTTGGGGCATTTCCAGATTGGATGAAATCTAAGAGCCATCTGTTGAATATTTAGTATTCAGAACGGTAGAACTACTCCTGGCATCTGGTTTTGCCAAGTCCTAGCTAAAAATAAATATTAAATGGAACTTGCTTATTTTTTCATTGGTTTCGAACTCTCCTAGAAGATGTTGTAAATTCCCAAGGGAAAGAAATATAGGAAAAAGAAATGTAGGCATTTAATTTTCATTTTCATTCACAGAATAGTAGGTTGAATTTTAAGATCAAATATGCCAAGACTTTTCTACTTTCATTTCTTTGTCTCGACTTTTTTAAATAAATTGTTAAGAAATAATGATTACCACAAACACACACACACACACACACACACACACACACACACACACACTTTTCCAAAGTGGTATATTAAGTTGTAAATGTTGTCTCGACTTTTTTAAATAAATTGTTAAAAAATAAAGATACACACACACACACACACACACACACACACACACACACTTTTCCAAAGTGGTATATTAAGTTGTAAATGTATGGTAAGGTAATAAAAATTTCAAATTAGACTATTTTGCTGGCTCTTCGTAAAGTATTTTTTGTATTTAACTTATGGTCATTGGTGCAGTGTCTTAGCTGTCATCTAGCTTAAACAGACCCCCTCAAACATTAAATAGTGCTCTATTAATAAAAGTGTCCCACCAGATTTGAAGTTACATAAAAAAAAGAGACAAACTGAATTAAGACATTCTTATATAGGTTAATAAATACTAATTAAATCATTCTCTATGTTTCATATGATGAAGAACATGTTAAGAAGTTTCATAGAAATTATCTGCTCTCAAGGAGCCACGGGGCCAGTTTGTAAAAAAATGGTAAAGAATCACAACAGATTTCCTTTTTTAGAATCTGCCCTAATACCCGAGTATATATAGTTTATTGTTATTAACCATCATACACCTTGTAAAAAATTCCCTGATACTGACTAGGGCTTTGAAGACACAAAATTGGAAGAGAGAGAGAGCAGCTCACTTTCTTCAGTCATCCTTCTGGGACAGCAAACTAGTGTTTAAGGAAAGAGTAAACTAGTTTCATAAATGGCTGTGGTTTTGCCTGGCAAAATATTGCATCAAGACTGTTCTTGTATTGTTGAGGGAAGGTTCTTCACACAAAAGAATGTCAATAAGCCCCACCCTGACCAGTCTTTAACAATAGGATGAGAGGCAAAACATTTGTCCTGACAACATGGCATAGTGAACAATATTTGGCTTATACACATGCCAAAACTAAAAATGCTTTCCTCTTTATGAAATAAAGAAATCTCTTATCCCTCTGAAGACATGTTTTTGCTAAATGCCAGGGATAAAGAAGGCAGAAAGAAATTGGAAAGAAAATGAGGGAAACAACTGTAGTTGAGCATGATTGTGTGATAAACAATGATCAGCTATTTGCACTCGGGAGGGGCGACAATGACAGTTGAGTTAATTCTAGATGTGCAGAGGTGTACGCTCTTTTCTTATTTCTTTGAGAGTCAGGGTAAATGAATAAGCTGTAAAATGGTGAATTCCATTACTGAATTGAATACTGAATAACTTTGTTGCATTTTTAGATACATAGGGCTATTTTAAATCTAAATTATTGCATATTACCTTAACTGTTTTCTTTTTTAATGCATTTTATTTATTTATTTATTTTATTTTATTTTATTTATTTATTTTTTGTGCGTGGTATGCGGGCCTCTCACTGTTGTGGCCTCTCCCGTTGCGGAGCACAGGCTCCGGACGCGCAGGCTCAGCGGCCATGGCTCACGGTGGCCATGGCTCACGGGCCCAGCCGCTCCGCGGCATGTGGGATCTTCCCGGACCGGGGCACGAACCCGCATCCCCTGCATCGACAGGCGGACTCTCAACCACTGCGCCACCAGGGAAGCCCATTAATGCATTTTAAAATGCACACAGGCCATATAATTGTGCAATGCTTGAATACACAGGAGAAAAAAAAGCACTAGGGAAACCTGTAACAAATCAATTAGCAAAGCAATATGAAATTATCATAACCTAAATGCAAAACATTTTTTAGGAAGAGAAACAACTTTCCTGTTGTGCGTGTATGTCATTATATTTAGATAATGAGTGAAAATGGCATTTTTGTTCCTTGGGATCTGCCTTCTTTGTTAGAGAAAACATTTTCACTCTTTGGCAGTTAATTATGCCGTATCAATTCAAGATAAAGCTAAAAGAAAGCCATCGTGAAAATATTTGGGTGAAAAATGACAGAAAGAAGGAAAGAAAGGGAATGGCAGTATCTAGATGAAACAGATAAGTGAAATTTAGTGATGTTGATGGAAAGAATGGTTGTATTTAATTTGGGTTCAAAGTTAGGCTTTTCACTCTGGGTTGTGCCGTACTTTAAGCTATGGGAACGCTCAATTCATCACAGATTTCACCATATCTCATTACTGCTTATAATTTAGGTGACATTGCCTTCCTGATGTAATGCCCAGGATTCAGTAATATGTCTCAAAAATCAGACCATGTTCCTTTTTTTAATGGCTTGAGACCTTATCAGAAAGATCATCAGGAATTAGTCCTTCTCACAGTAACCTTGGCTATTTCATGGATCCATCAACAGTGTCTTGAGCATCTGTTCCCCAGGGTGTCACCTCCCTGTTCAGGTGTGAGTCCCTTAGGGACTGTGCCCGGCCTCCTAGTCATGCTGTCTGCTTTTCCCGCTCTGGCACTGGCTTCCTCGAGGCAGGGCTCCACCAACACTGCCTTTCTCTTGCTCCCACTACTCTGACTTCAGAGGAAGAGACATGGTTTTCATTCATCTATCCCAAGTATGAAATGAGCCCTTCTGGTTTTCTTCAAAGTAGAACCTAACCTTTATGTCCTTAAGGAAGCTTTCCATGGGTTAACAGAAGAGAAGTTCAATATGGAGAAGAACCTATTACTACTATTGTGACTCCTCTCAGGCCACCCAAATCCAGACCCCTTTTCATGAAGTCTCTCATAGGCTGCTGTTTACCCCGCTCATAGGCCATTTCATACCTAGGTCTGGGACAGGTTACCTCCTCCAAGGAGAACCCCCTCAGTCAAGTGTTCAGTCTTCAAACTGTGGGCCTTCCTGAGAAAAACATTTCTTCCTTTCCCCTGGTGACACCTTCACAAGACTCCACATATTCTGTCTCAGGATGGAGTTCTTCCTAGTATAGTAGATCACTGCATTCTCTGCTTAGAGAAAGCCCACCACCAACTTCATCCACGGGTTTAAGAAAACAATAATCAGAAAGGAATACATTTCTCTACTTCTGGATTATTCTACGTGAGGCAGTAGGGAATATGCACTTGGGCTGTGCAGTAAGAGATACCAAGATTTGAAACTGAGCTTCACTGTTCACTAGCTATGAGCATCTGTTTCCTCATCTGTAGAATGGGAATACTTATTATTCATTTCATATAGGAATTGAATAAGATAGACTTTATATATTTATATAAATATATGTATACATTTCATTTGAGCTGGGCATACATTTTAGCTGGGCATAACATTTTAATATATATTAAAAAATATAAATAAATAAAATCTCTGTGTGGGAACTCACAGACCAGTTTATGAATCTCTAAATAAACCAGTGCAGATCCTAGTCACAGTCTCTCCCACAGGGTCTTGCCGCCATTCTCTCCACCTCAGCTGTTCATCTGCAAATAGCTGCCCAAAGAATAGCACAGGTAACTACTCAAGAACAGCCAGTTACTTCTAGGGAAAGGGAAGCAAGTAACACTTTTTCCCAAAGAAACATCAATGTTTGCCAAGAGGAACTTTTAAGATTCTTAAGAGGAGGCTAATTGTCAGGTATATCCTTAGATAATGATAATGTTAGCATATTATCAAACCTAACCTTATTTGCATTGGGGTAACTTCCCTATTTTCAGACTTTCTTGAAGAACTGATTGTATTAGTTTTCTTTTCATTAAAACAACAACAACGATAACAACAACAACAAAACAACTTAAAATTTACCCCAGAGTAAGAAATTACGTACCAAGGGGCAGATATTCTTATACTTTTAATATGATTTCTTTTCCATTTTATGATTATCAGTGTTGAAAAAATAATCAGCTTTAGTCACTTCACTCTATGACATCTATCACAAAGGTTTATTTGGTCATATACCATTGTATCAATAAGCCCAGAATTTTTGGATTTTTATGATGGAAAGTACTATTAATGTCACTTGTATTTCCTAAAAAATAGTTCCCCAATCCATCCTATTATGTGGAATTCTGCTGTTCCTTTGCATATCACTAAACTGCAGTGTGTCTTAAAAGGAAAATTTAGAATAAGATCGGTGTGGGGGAAAGTGCAAGATTATCTGATAGCAGATGGAACTAAGTGTGGTTAGTATGTGGAAAGCAACAGTAAGTTGCCTCCAAAATTTGAAGATAAGAAATTCATTGAAAATGAGGTTATACAGTATTAAATATAGAAGGTGAGATCAACCAAACATCTGTATAAGCAACCCACCTGAACTAATATTCTGTAACTGATGGGTCTGAAATCACAGAAACAACATTATCACAAGCAGGGAGAATTCCATGGCATTGAATCTTGAATGTTTGAATACATAACATGTCTGAAAGTTAATTCTAACTCTGGGATGGCAAATGAATTTCATTTAAAATGACAATTATAATCAACTGATGGTGACTGCAGTGGGCTGCTTGCTGCTCTGAGAAAGAGTGTAAGACTCAGTCCAGATTTATCAGAAAAGAGAGCCATAATTGATATCTCCCATGCTATAGCACCAAGGAATGGCAGCAAATGATTTGCTGATCTTCTTGGTACTCTTTCTTGTAAAGGCTACATTCACAAACTCTAGGAGATCAAGAAATTTTTTTTTTAAGGCAGTTGGAAATGAATTGTTGGTTTGGTTCTAGTGCTAAAAAGTGAGAGTGCCATCACTATTAGAAACCCATTTGGAAGGTATATCCCTGTGATTGAGATGGAGTCTACAAGGAGGCATAGATGGTACTAGCTATTGATGTCATCTGTCTAATTACCTTGGGTCCTGAAATCATGATTAAAATCAGTATTCTGGGTATTTTTTATTCCTCAAAGTCATTTGCTTGATGGGAAAGACCATACTGATCAAGTATATATAATATTTAGTTTGTTTAGTACTCATATTTCTCATTATAAATTAACAAGTAGGAAATCTATTTATAAATTGACTTAGGCACTGATGTCTTTAGAGTTTGGTGAGCCAGAATCCTTCCAATTGAGTATAACCTGCTGTGATCTCTGGTTGTGCAAAATTAAGTGATTGCCTGTGAAACTGAAGACCGTAAACTAAGAATGTCCGGTCAAAATCAAGGCCTCGCCAAGTGGCCAGCTAGCCTCACTGATATTACATCTTTATTTTCTCCTAATAAAATTCTAAAATCCAAAGCAATGTGTTACCTGTATATTTATTTTTAGAAGACACCTATTTGATAAATTCTGTTATTTTTTGAGACTATATAAGTTATGGTATTTGTTGACAATTCAGAATAATACTGGCATTAGTAGGGGAAACACCTATGTGTATACAAACTTTATATATATATATATACACACATACACACACATATGCTTACATAAATGTAAATTAGTCTTAGAAATTTTGCTTTCTCAGTTATAAATATTTTAATATGTACTATAAAGCATAGTATTTTCAAACTTTTATAATTTATGTTCCCTCTTCATGAGAAACATGAAATCTCTTTCAATAATTTTATTTAATATCTAGTAAAAAATTACTAAAATTAAATAAAACTAAACAAAAAATAGTGTTTCATTTTTTAACTACTTATGCCTGTTTCCTCATTCTGTTACACTCCCTGAAGATGACCACGTACTGGTGCACTTTGAAGACTGAATGATGACAAGACGTTACTGTATAGCCCATTTTAAAGGACTGTCCTTGTAAAAGTTACAAGTTTATTACTAGTGATTAATTTAACCCAGAATAAAGTAGACATGATTTTTTTTTCCTCCCTGAATACTTAATAGGCTTATAGAAATTCTCAAAATGTGCAACTCCTAGTAAAGGTAGTGGCTAATGGCACTCTGTTAATTAAATTAGAAGTTTGTGAGCCAGTGAGAAAGGACTGTACATCATATGAACAACAATACATGCCCTTAATGTTGCTTCACACCAAGTTTCAGGAATGGAAATATTGACTGTTGGGCTTTATATATTTGTAAATGTTTCAGAGTTGAGGAAATAAATCATAGTATCTTACAGATCAAAAACCTGGTGTCTTCTGAATTATAATGCTTCTGTGAAATATCCTTATTTGAGTTAATAAATACCTTTTATTTCTAAGCAAAGAAACTCACAGAATTTTGAGGGATGTATGAACCTACAGCTACACCTCCACAGGATTCTAGACTTGACAGATTGACTAAAACGGCCACTTCTGTTCATCAACTGGTTTGAACAACGTTTTCCTAGAAATGGTTGTTTGTTTAGGTATTATGCGGACACTGCCTTAGGTTATAATTACAAATATAAGTTATTAATATGCCTTCTTAAGACAGAGACTAATATTTATGGCTTTCAGAACAAAGAACTGGGGCTTTGGTACACCACATTACTGTAGAACAAAACTAATCTGGTAATGCTAAGAGGACACATTTTGGTTGTCTGCTTTGAGCAATGAGTCAGTGGACTTTTGAACAATAGCTAGTGCTAGTATCAGAGCCTATTGATTTGCATAAGCCATTTAGGATATAATCAAGACTTTTACCATTGTCTTTTAAAACCAAAGTCTAATAACTATGTCAAATCTATCTCTCTTGTTGTGCCTGAAAGCTTTATAAGTTATGAAGCACTTACCAAATTTTATGCTTATTTAATTTCACTGTAAATTTGCATAAATCAGTGAGGATGTGATCATTCTTTTATGCTTAAGATTGAATATCAGGAAAACACACACACACACGTAGGGTGATATTATAGCCCACTTACATGTATGTTACTAGTGAGATATATAGTCTGTTCAGACGCACCTTTTGCCATTTTAGCAATGTGTTCCCTTATCTGATGCCATCTAGCTCCTAATAGAGTTCTTCAGAAGCTACATATTTAATATATCCTATCTAGACAGTAAAATTATTTCCATAAACCTATCCAAACTGACTAATTAAAGCGGACCATATCAAAAGCAATGAAATCTCACTCACTCTAATCCTCGTGATATAGTTCGATGAAATGCTAATTAAAAAGAACAAATACACAATTAGGATAAAACAGCTATTGAAAACCACGCTTGTCTCTCCTAGATTATTTTAAAGAGTAAACATACAGATTATTTTAAGATACTTTCAGAACAAAATTGTTCTGTTGCACCATACAATTATTTACCCAACTCTCAAAGGAAAAATCAGACTGTAATAGAAACTACAGTGTAGTGTTCTAGTGTACGTGTAATAATAAAAAAAACATCGTATCATGGAGACTGAAGCATTGTAAAAATAATTATTTATAGACTAGCTTATTCCAAAAAAGTGGGGAATGTGGTGACATGTAGTTTTTTTCTTGACATTCCCTATAATATAATCATACAATAATGTACAAAATTTGATCATGTGCAATTGAATACTGTCTAATCCTAAATCTAGAGTATTTAATATAAATAATGAACTTAAGGGGAAAAGTTATTAATGGCACCTAGACACTGGCCATCATCTGAACAGCTTATTTCCCCCTTCCTTCTTTTTATGATCTTTTTCTCCTACTTCATCAAAGGTATTTCCAATTTCTCTCAATTTTATTTTTGCAGCTTTTTTCCCAATAAACACTACTGGGTTGTCAGTTGCCAGTATTCATACCTTGAGAAATTTAAAAGTACCTCTGCCCTTTCTCATTCTTTACCGTCTTCCTTTCCTTCCTTCCTTCCTTCCTTTCTTTCTCCTTCCTTCCTTCTTCCTTCCTTCCTTTCCTTCCTTCCTTTCTTTCTTCTTCCTTCTTTTCTTTCTTTCTTTCTTTCTTTTTTTTCTTTCTTTCTTTTTATCTCTTTTCTCTTTTAATTTTATTGGCATGAGAGCTTGGGTTTTTGTTTGTTTGTTTGTTTGTTTTTTTTGACAAATTAGATAGATGGGAGCTTTAATGTATAAGCAGATTTGTGTCAGCATTGATCCCAAAGTGGCCAAAAAGACAAACTAGTGCTTACTTTTCTCTTTTCTCCTGAAGTAAGCCTACTTTTTTTTTTTTTTTTAAATCTGTTAGTAGCACCCAAACTACCAGATTTAAAGTCAGGATTAAATCTTAGCTCCATGTTGTAACTGAAGACTCTTTAAATTGAAAATATTGTAGGTAGAGAATGCAGGCAAGAGAATGCTGAATAGCAAATGAACTGTTTTGAACTAATATGATTCTTCAAGCAGATGCTTCAAGAGTAATATCTGTGAATAATACTTTTTGTGGCTATATGTGTGAAATATATTAAAGTATTATCATTATTGAAGGTCTAGAAAAACGAACTAGCTTGAACAAATAGATTTCCTAATTTAACATATTCTCTATTGACATTTCACATATTTTACCTTTATTTTTATACTTTATTTCACTGGTTATTTTTTATGAGAAGCTGAATGAATAATATAATTTATATGAAAACATTATCACCATAACTTAATGTAATGTCACATTCAGTATTAGAGTTTGAATTGTAAATGGAATCAGATTTTAGAAGAGAATGAGCATTTGTACTTTTGCTTCTGAAAAAGAGAAGAATATCCAAGAAGATAGATATATATCTCTTTTCTCTGTATTGGCATGATTATGAAAGGGGTGGATGAAGTAAAGGTAGTTATTTATTTAACGAATATTTATTGAGCATATACTAGTGTGAGCAATGTGCTTGGTACTGTGGAAAAAATTTAGAGCAATTCTGAAAAAATTCCTGAATTCATTTACAATTGAGAAACAAAAAAGAAATGAGTAAATAAGCAAAAAATAAAGAAATAAATGAAATAACTATACATTTTGTTGAGTACTATGAAAGAAATGTACTATACGATGTGGTGGAGATCTTGAGGGGGCCTACTCTTCTTTGAGGAAGTGACATTTAAGCTGAGATCTTAAGCGTCTACCATTTTTAAGCCAGTGCGTTTATATAAAGTCTCTCTTCTTAAACCCTAAATGCTAAGACCCTAAGTAATTGATCTAAGGCAGTGATTCAAAGTGGCACACTTATTTAAATAAAATAATTTGTGGTTACATACTATTGTAACTTACTAGTCTTGTGGTCTAGGGCAAGTTACTTAAACTTTATGAAATAGAAAAAATAATGCCAACTTGAAAGGATTATTCTGAGGATGCAATTATTTCTTCCTCTCAAATATATCCTTTTTTTGCCATGTTCTCCTTACTGCCATTCTTCACTTTCTACTTCCCTTCTCAGCTAAATTCGTGGTGGCTGTGTACGTGCTGATGCTAATTTCTCTCCTTTCATTCTTTCTCAAAACTACTACAGTCAGACTCCATTACTCTCTCCACCAAATTGTGCTACTGAGGTCAATGATGACTTCTATGTTGTTAAACGTAAAAGTAAGTTCTTAGTCATCACTTTATCAATCCATGAGAACCACTTAATAGCATAGAGTCAATCTTTCCCTTCTCCCTTTGGCTCGGTCCACTTGGCCTCCAGAGCCCATGAGTCTGTATTTCTTCATTGCCACTCTTTCTCAGCCTTCTTTAGTAGTTCCTCCTCATTTTCTCAGGACTCAGTCCTTGACCTCTTCCCTCTAATGTCTGTGTTTACTCTAGGCCTAATGTGAGTTGATACGTGAATTACACCTAAATATATATCTTCAGCCCAAACTTCTCCCTGAACCCCCAAACCATAGATCCAGCTACTTACTTGGCATCTCTGTGTGAGGTGCAAGAGACATCTCATGAATGTTGATATGTACAGTTACTGACCTTTTCCCTAGCCCCCAACCTTCCTCTCCCGCACATTTTTTTTCTTATGTATTAGTATTAGTGAAAGCCTCATCACTTCATTGCTCAGATAAAAACCTTGGAGTTATCCTTGAATTCTCTCCAGGACCAGCTTAATGAGAATGTAACGCTGTATGCAGTCACATAGGGCTCCACACTCAGAAAGGCTCTGTGCTTGGTTTAGTGTTTTGCTCTCCCTGTATTAAAGTTCTTAAAATTTTTCAACAAGAACCACACCTTTTCATTTTTCGCTGAGCCCTGCAAATGTTGTTACTGTCCTGGTCCTCTCTTACACTCTATATTCAACTGTCCATACATCCACTGTCGTCCCTTGCTTGAGTTAAATGGACAGCATCCTAACCAGTCTTCCTGCCTCAAATTTTGTCTCCCTTTAGTCTAGTTTCAATACAGCAGCCAGAGTGATCCTGTGTGTGTGTCTATGTATTATATGTCAGATTATATTCCTCCACAGTTTAAAATCATCTAATGACTCTGATGGCATCCCACCTTGTTCAGCATAAATACAGTTATCAAAAAGGTCCTCCACAATCTGATCTCCTGTAATGGTTGACCTCATTTGCCATTCCTCTCCCCTCAGTCTGCCCCATGCTATGAACAGTCTTCACCTCGGGTCTTTGCTTTGCTGTTTCCGTAGCCTGGAAGGCTCTTCCCCTACTTATCCCAATGGCTGTCTCTCTTAACTACATCAAGACTTGGCTCACAGGTCTTCTCTTCGGGGCAGTTTTCTACGACCACTCTATCGAAAACTGCATCTCCTCAATCTCAGAAATCCTTTTTTCACCTTATATATGTTTTTATCCATAATATTGACCATAAAATAACACAGCATAATTATTTATTTGTTATCTCTGTCTGTGCTACTACAATGTAGGAGATATGAAAGCAGGATTTTTTTTCTGCTTTGTCATTGCTGGACCCCACATTGTAAAGAGTAAGGGGCTAACACATAGTAGATATTCATAATAGCTTTGAATAAATGAAATTAAATGAGGCAATACATAAAGAGCATGCTGTTTGCTTTATAGTAAGCTCCCCCAAAATAATAATTTACTACTAAATGTTTAAAAAACAAAACACTCATTTTAAAGCTAGATGAGATCTATCTTAGCAATTATGCAGTCCAGCTCCTTAACATTTTAGGTGGGAAAACCAAGTCTCAAAGATTGTTAGTACTTACTCAACAGATATTGACCATTCAATGTAAAGACACATCTGGTCTTGACCTCCACCCGAGGGATCCTTCCACCACATCAGACTAACTTTCTGAGCACTCACAGGCTCTTGCATTTGATTCTACTTGAATTATCAATCATGTTATAGCCTGAGTCCTTCTGACACTTAAAATGTGGCGACACCAGTAAGATGTGCATTTTGCTTGCAGAATTATCAGAAAAATATAAATAATTCAGATAACTTAATGCTCATTTGTCTTTAACCTTGAAATGATGAAAGATATTGAATGTATTTAAATAATTTTAAAATATGGCCACTATTTCTTTTATGTTGTTTGAAGTAATTATCTCATTAATCCTCTTAACAGCCCTATGAGGTATCACTATGCCTCGACTACAGGTGAGGAAACTAACACTTAGGGAGGTACAGTAACTTTCCTGTGATTATACAAGTGGTAAATAAAATCTGAACTTAAAATTATGCTCCCTTACTCTAGAAGCTTGCATTTTAAAAATGACAATATACAAAATAGATTTGCTCCATTTAAACATACAGATTTCCTACTGAAAGAGTCATGTACCACAGTGTTCATTGCAGCTCTATTTACAGTAGCCAGGACATGGAAGCAACCTAAGTGTCCACTGACAGATGAATGGATAAAGAAGATGTGGCACATATATACAATGGAATATTACTCAGCCATACAAAGAAACGAAATTGAGTTATTTGTGGTGAGGTGGATGGACCTAGAGTCTGTCATACAGAGTGAAGCAAGTCAGAAAGAAAAACAAATACCGTATGCTAACACATATATATGGAATAAAAAAAAATGGTTATGAAGAACCTAGAGGCAGGACAGGAATAATGACACAGATGTAGAGAATGGACATGAGGACACAGGGAGGGGGAAGGGTAAGCTGGGATGAAGTGAGAGAGTGGCATGGACCAATATATACTACCAAATGTAAAACAGATAGCTAGTGGGAAGCAGCCGCATAGCACAGGGAGATCATCTCGGTGCTTTGTGACCACCTAGAGGGGGTGGGATAGGGAGGGTGGGAGGGAGACGTAAGAGGGAGGAGATATGGGGATATATGTATATGTATAGCTGATTCACTTTGTTTTAAAGCAGAAACTAACACACCATTGTAAAGTAATTATACTCCAATAAAGATGTTTAAAAAATAAAGATAGATAAATAAATAAATAATTTTTTAAAGGATTTTTAAAATGCATGTATGTATAATGTGTGTTTCATCATGAAAATGAGTTAAATTCATGTAACCTAAGATTGGAAAACAGGTCTACTCTATCTCAAATCTAGACAATTAAAAAAAAACTTTTCTCCAGTGAGTCTGTGCTGTAGAGGTCTCCCTCAAAAAACCAGGAAGTTTTTTGCTTCTTTTTTAATGTGTCATTGGAGGATTTCAAACCTTTCTAGCCATCACCTTTTGAGTGTGATGAGTGTGATGAGTCACAGCTCCACTCTAGACTTATTTTTAGTTTGTTATTATCATCTCAGTTGAGAGCTGTGATTCCCCCAATGTCTGAGCATCAACATTTTGCTAGAGGGAATATCTTAACCATAACTTAAAACACATAGGGATCCAGAAATATTACTTGTTTGTCACTTGGAACTGAGAAGTCACTTCAAATACAAATTACTACAACTAATAATATAAAGTGTATATACATATATTTTATATATATATATATATATATATATATATATATTTTTTTTTTTTTTTTTTTTTTTTGGTCACATGGCACGGCTTGTGGGATCTTAGTTCCCAAACCAGGGATTGAACCCAGGCCCTCAGCAGTGAAAGTGCCGAGTCCTAAAAACTGGACTGCCAGGGAATTCCCTAAAGTATATTTTTAAATCTTGGCTCAGGATACTCTTGTTTCTTACTCATTTGTCAGGTCAAAATAGGATTTAATATTAACCAGGTTATTTATTAAAATAGATTTAGAATGACTTTGTGAAATCATATTCTTGTTTTGTTAAACAAATGACTTGTTCCATTTGTGCATGTGTGAGCATCAAGGTTGAGGGTGGAGACTGGGAGGAATGAGAGAGGAACACTTATTTTTGTTTTCGGGCCTGGCATTGATAGAAGAACTACAATTAAATTCAGTAAGTTTCAAAAATTAATTCCATAAGTGTTATGTTACCAAAACAAAAATTCATATTGTTGAAGCAAAAATTCTTAGATCACTGGATTATAGTTTTGAAGAAGTGATAATGAAAGTGAAGACTTTTGATATTTGCTGTAATTTGGGATAAAGTTATGTACTGTGACTACATAATAGCATGTAACTGAATTCAAAATAGTTAGACAAAAATGAATTCTTTACTGTTGTGATACTGTGTGAAACCTTATTTACTTATATTGGTTATTCATTTAGTTTTGATTTTTAAATCTAAAACTAGCAATGTTTTTTGAAAGATATTTTACACTAATATTGAGCTGGCTTTGCACTAAGTCTTGAATTTTTTTAAAGGACTTTAAACCTTTTTCTTAGGACTTGGTGATAACCAAACTTCCCTCTCAGCTGCATAGGAAGGCATGTGTTGTTATTTTTCCTGACAGGCTCATAGTTTTTTGTATTAACTCAAATTGGCTATTTAAATTCTTTTTGTTATCATTGTTTTAATATTGTTTGGACTCAACAGCATATCTGAGTTTTGCTAATGGGAGTGCTGACATGCTGTTGCCGACACTGACTGGAGTAAAGCCAGTGTGGTCACTTGGCCAATTTCTGAATGCAAACTAATCACTAATTATCTGAATTTGAGAGCTTACAGGAGATTTCAGAATTGTCTATGCTTTGGTTTTACAGATGAGAAAACTGAGGCTTAATGAAGATGGCCAACTTGTGCAGGATCACACAGAGAGTTAGCGGAGGAGTTGGGACTTGATGCCAGCTATGGGATGAACAAAATGGTCTTGTAGTCAAACTTCATATTGTTATTTTATGTCCGTAGACATGGTCCAAGTCATTTTAAAGATTTTTATTATGGCCAGACATGAGAAAACCTGGATTTTATTTCCTATAATTCTATTATTTGTGTCTCCTCAAATTGTTTGATTTCTTTATGCTGAAATATCCCTATGGTACTAAATGAAAATTGGTTTATTTTTCTTTTAGAAACAAATATCTGTGGTCAATTATTATATAGAAGAAAGGACTTCTTTTGAAATGTTTGAGATTTAGAAATGAAAGTTCAAATTGGGAGATTGGGATTGACATGTATACACTACTATGTATAAAATAGATAACTAATGAGATCCTACTGTATAGCACAGGGAACTCTACTCAGTGCTCTGTGGTGACCTAAAAGGGAAGGAAATCCAAAAAGGAGGGGATATATGTATATGTATAGCTGATTCACTTTGCTGTACAGCAGAAACTAACACAACACTGTAAAGCAACTATACTCCAATAAAAATTAAAAAAAAAAAAAGTTCACCAATAGAAATAGAAAGTTTACCAGTCATTAATGGCAAAGGTGTCACTGGTCAAGTGATTTGAGTGAGAGGAAATATGTTTATATGAGGTATGGTAGGAGAAAGTGGGAGAGTTTGTAAGGCATTTGTGTCAAGAGGAGGATTTATGTGAAATAGAGCTTTTTTCAGATGTCTATGTTTGTAAACTAAACTAAATATGGATAGATTAGAATACTAGTTTCTACAGTATAAATTTTATTTTAGCACATTTCTATTACTTGGCATAATGACATGTAGAGTAATTTTTCTGTTGCTTTTCCTTTCGTGCTTCACACCAAACTGCTCAGGGCTAAATACAGAAAATCATGTTTTATTTTTAATCTGAGCATTTGATTGAGGAATTATGTCATCTTACAAGAAGAGTATTTTTTTCATGAAAATATGTTCTCTGATCTTAAAAGCAGTGTTGCTTTTCTTGAATTTATATATGCTTATGCAGCTATATATGTTCATCTTTAAGATTAGCATAACATTTTTTCATTGATATTTAATGAAATTCTTCATGGATTAGTACTGCAATTCACGAAACTTTCATCATAAAAAACTTTCTGATTAGTAAACCTATTTTGCGTTAAGAGGAATTGAATTTTTAAATACTGATAAAAAACAAAGTTGGCCCATTTCCCCATCCCCAGCCCCTGGCAACTACTATTGTATTCTTGGCTTCTGTGAATTTGACTATTTTAGATAACTCCTATAAGTAGAATCATACAATGTTTTTTCCTTCTATGATTGGTTTATTTTACTTAGCATAATGTCCTTCACATTTATCCATGTTGTTGCAAATGGCAGGATTACCTTCTTTTTTAAGGCTGAATAAAATTCTACTGTTATGAATCAATATATACCACATTTTCTTTACCCATTCATGGGTTGTTTCCACGTCTCAGCTATTAAGAATAATGCTGCAATGAAAACGAGAGTACAAACATTTCTTTGAGATCTTGATCTCAGTTCTTTTGGATATATATCCAGAAGTGAGAATGTTGGATCATATGGCAGTGTGCGGGAAATGGAGAGTTGTTATTCAGTGTGCATAAAGTGTCAGTTCATACTACATGCCCAGAGTTCTACCTTACCTTATAGTAGTGCCTATAGTTAACAATGCTGTATTGCACACTGCATAATTTTTTACAAGGGGAGATCAAATGTTAAGTGGTTTTACTACATATGCAAAAGAAACAAATGAACCAAGGAATCTCTGGGAGATGTTGGATGTATTTATGCCCCAGATTGTGGTGATGGTAACATGGATGTTTGCATATGTCCAAACTCATCGAGCTGTTATACCTCAATAAAGCTATTAAAAATAAATAAACTGAAACAAAACAAAGCTAAACGAAAATCAGCCCAGTCTGAAGTCCATTAATAGTGGGTAAATCCTACAGCTCTAAACTTCGTAAAAATACAGAGAGATTACGTAGTCCAGAAATATGTAATTCTCTCATAGAAACTGCCCTTCTATCTTTCTTTACTTTTTGAAGGTATATGGATTTAGATTGGCAAATATATCCAGTAAAACTGTTTAAATGCTTCCTCATTTCACTCATACATATTTGAAATGTCAGAGAGGAAATATTCTCTGTGGTTCTTTGAGAAATCACTTACATAGATTTTGGGGTGTAAGTATAAAATATTTGATTTTTTTTTGCTGGTGCCTACAAAGAAGTGTGAATCATTATGATATAACAACATTTACTGTGGTTTGTTACCTTATGTCATGATTGAAATTGAGTTGGGAATACAGGTTATTCTGGTTATACATTGCAATAGATGAAGAAATACATACTGTACATTTAAGCCTCTCTTTTCACAGGCATAACTTAATTTTACTATCAGAGTTCTGCTTTTCCAACTTAAAGTTTACCAAATGTTTATAGATTATTCCTTTTGATGTTGTATGGAATTATGACATATGTCATGTAAATACTGTTTGCAAATATGTCCTCCTTTCTCTGAATTTCTTTGTATATCCCGGTTATTCAAAGCACAAACTATGGCAGCTAATGTCTCAAGTAGAAATTGCATTATAGACTAATGTACCACAAATGTAGAGAAGAAGAAGAATTCCGTGTATATCAATTTTAGATCTAGGTATGTAAAAATAAATCAAATTGACTTATAAAATACTTAATATAAATTAAAATTTTTATTAGGTGAACTGTAACTCACTCATTAAAATGACAAATGGAACCCATTTAAAATCGCTATTCATGAAATATATGTGTAGCTATGGATACATTTATTTTAATATTCTTCCTTTTAAATTGTTGTGCCTTAATATTTCTAGCCCAAGTGGTTTCCCAGCAGCTATTTAAAGAAAATAAAATAGAACAATGTCAGTTTGAATATTATTGAAGCATTTGTTCATGAAATTTTTGCATCTCAGTATCTCATATCTTTGATTTTTTTTCTTTCTGTCTTTATAAATATAGAGGATTTTTTTTTCCACTTCTTATTTAGTGTTTTGAACTAAATTTTAAAGTCTCACTCTGACTTCCAAAGAAGCGACTTTGGGTAAATAATTTAATTTTCCTTTGCTTCAATGTTATTATTATAAAATGATTGCTAGATTACCTAGAGTTCTGAGATTCTTGATTTTATATTTGTTTCTGACTATCCCTTGGTATCAGATTTTACATATTCACTAAAAACAATTAATGTATAATAGTCAACACTTGGCATTTTTACTATGAGGTTTTGAGGCTTTCTGACCCAGTATTTGTTACTTATAGTTTTCAGAATTTCTTCGAGGTCAGAAGATACGTGAAAAAGAACTTATTAAGTGATCATAAACACCTCTACTTTTGTTTCTATAAGAAAATAAAACACACTTGAATCGTATAGAAAAGTACTGTGTTCATTAGTGGGAAGTGAGAACTTTTGAAGACTATCAACCTTGGAAAACTCAGACAGAAGCAGGTATTCTTCTGTTTCAGGAATTGGAAGGTTCACTTGAGCCACCCCGACTGACACCCTCTCCCCTGTTCTTTTTCTTTTCTTTCTTTTCTTTTCTCCTCCCTCCCTCCCTCCCTCCTCCCTCCTCCCTCCTTCCCTTCCTCCCTCCTTCTCTTCCTCCCTCCCTTCCTTCCCTCCCTCCCTCCCTTTCCCTCTTTTTTTTTCTTTCTTGACATATTTAAGAAAATAAATCCCTGTGGCATACAAGTACTGCTTTGGCTTTAGATAGTTCTTAAACAGAATAAAAAGTACAAGAAATAACGATTACCAAGACTACTTGAATCCAATGACAACAACAAAATCTTGCCTTGTTTATGCTATAACTATATGTGAAAAATGAGTTGATCCAGTTAAATACTTTGTCAATTCAGAGTGAAAACAAAACAAAACAAAACATTTTGGGAGCTTGCTGCTGGATGATAATTTGGAACCTAGAAAGTTACTTTAAAAAATCAGCAAAGCAAACAAAATCCTGTCAGAACAACTGATAGAGAAAACAGTTGCATACATAAGAATGATGTCCTTTATCTATAACTGAGGGCACAGTAGTTGGCCTGTGGGCTGTTGCCCACCTGCACATGTGTGTGGCTTGGAGTACAGAATGCCTGCCAGCACAGTGTCTCAAAGATTTTTGCATCAGTTCCCAACACTAAAATGGGGAGGTTTCACACACACACACACACACACACACACACAAATATGTATACATTTTCCTTTTGTCTTTAAAACAAAGGAGATTTATGAACAATGAGACCACATTCACACCTGGCAACTATCAACTGGAATGGAGTAAGAGCTGGCCCTTCTCCCCCCGTATTTCATACTTCACTGGCCCAATTCTTTCTGGTTCTCAGCAGAACCCACCTCTCTCCCTACTGTTTCTAACTTGTGGTCTGTTCCAGATGATATCTGATGTGTCCCCTTAAGCATATGAAAAATGTTCCCCTAGTTTATAACATACATGCCATTTTAAAATATGGATGGTTTAATAGGATAACACATATATGGCGTTTATCAAGTAAGCAGTTAAGATCAAAACCAAATCTCAATTAAGAATTTTGTCACACCTGCTCTGTTCAGCTTATCCAAAATGTGAGAGTTGACAAATGTTGCCATAATTCTCATCTCATTTCTTTTGGGATGCAGCACCCTCCAAAACACTTGAATTCTCCACAATCCTAGTTGGCCAGATGGGCAGCAGGTTCTAAAAAGAATCCACTATTTATATTTCAAAAACACTGGAGTTATTTGTTTTTATTATTTTTTGTCTCATATTTTATAACATGAACTAACCAGTAAAATATTTTGTGCGAGGCTGCTTCTTTGATGATTGTTACCTATCACATCCCATACCTGGAAGAATAAAAACAGAAATAAATAAAAATCAAAAACACCTGGATACATACACATCAGGGACACAGTTCTTTCAGACAGAGCTCTGAATTCACGCCTGCCAGTTTGTTCCAGGAGTATAGGCAGTGGGGATGTATAGTGTGAACAAGAAGGGCTCTTCCAATAGTGCCTAAAATGTATACATTGTAAAATTAGGCTTGTATTACTTAAAATCTTTAAAATTCAGCATGATATTAGCATAAATTTTGGTTGTATGCTCTGAAAGACGAACAATAGATCCTCTAATATGTAGTGTTCTTCTCTGCACATTTCTGTTTTGTACTGCCCTCAGCTTATCATTAAAGTTTCCCTGGGTTGGTGGAAATAGAAGATTTCACAGCGGGTGATGAACACTGTGTGGAGAAAATCTTTCCCTTTATATTTCTTCAGGAATTTGTGTCTAAATCCACATTGTCTTTTAGACAGTGCTTTCATTTGTCCCTCTCTGCTACTGTGGAGTGCTCAGACCAAAAATTTATATATATTTAAAGTGATGCTTTAGTAATCACCTCAATTCCTTTATCATGAAAGAGCTTCTAGACTGAATTTGTTAATGTTATTATGAGGTAAGCAGTATTTTCATTTGTTTTCCAGAAACAAATGTATGTTAGTACATTACTCTATGTGAATCAGCATTTGTAGGCAGTAAAACTTTGTGATTAAGAGTGTAACACAGCACTAGATTCCTGTGGTTTGAACCCTAGCTTCCACCTTTTCCTTAATATGTGAACTTTTGTTGTTGATTTACCCTTTTCCAGCTTCAGGACTCTTCTATGCTAAATGAGAATGATACACACTATGCAAGGTTAGTAAATGTTAAGTGAGTAATGTTACGTGAAATACATAACACAGAGCCAGGTATATTAAAAAACATTAAAATATTTACACACACACATATATGTATGTGCATATATGTGTGTATGCTATATTTTAGTTTTGTGTAGTAATTTACATTTTACACTTTAATTAAACTATGATGGTAAGCAATTCTAAGAGCCATGAGGAGTAAAGAAACATATTTCTGGAAGATGAGTACACTAATCTGGTCTTGCTCTGCATTAGGATTTATTTGTTGGCAGTAAGGGTTTATACATGTCTCTACCTGCCAAAGTCCTTGATTTTGCAGTAGATGAGAGGCAAGACAATTCCAGCAATAAGGCAGTAGAAAATGGAAGCCCAGAAAGCCTCCCTGTTGCTGAATGTCAGATGATATGCTTGTTTCATACATTCAGATAAGCCTTAATTTATAGAATTCCATGTCAAGAAAAACACTGTTATATATAAAGACAGACAAATGTGCTGGATATTCCCCTATTAATGCTTCCTTATTCACTCTCTACCCTTGTGTACCTTGCTGTGTTCCTTGACAGGGTGACTGTGTGGGCTGCCTCAGCTGGGCTCCCTAGCCATCCAGGTTCTGATTTGATTAGGACAGTGGGACCACAGGAGACTGACTGGTTCATAGAAGAGATTGGGGGGGTTATTTCACTAGCTTCCTGTCTTAGGGGGGCCACAGTTTTGTCAGTGGCTCTGTTCACTGCTTAAGCAGTGGCTCCATGGGTGGCCCTTCCCGTCCATAAATCTGGCCAGATTCAGGCTTCTGGTCCCTTCAGGCCCAGGTGGGGGCGTGGCTTCCCTCTCTCACTGGTCCTGGTGTCTTTCCTTGCTGTTTTCCTTAACTCCACCCACTCCTTGGTAAACAGTCTCTTCATTAATATCTCTCCTGGCATGCTTTTTGAGTGTGGCCTCTGATTCCTGACAAGACCTTGACTGATACAAATGTCTTCAATGAAATAAAATTAATGATTTCTTTGTAGAGAGGAAGGAATAATAGTTTATTCTACTTCAGGGATCAATAGCACTTAATATCTCTATTTATAAAGCCAAGACGACCGTAACCAATTTGCCTGAATTTTTCTCTCTCTGGAATTAAGAGTTTCTACAACTGTGTGTATGTATATACTATCTTATTTGCCTAAAGGCAGAGTAATGCTGTGGCTTGCATTTTAGACAACAGGTGTGACAGCATCATGGAAAGTGACTTGAGAAGGGATAATACTAAAGGTAGAAACATTCATTGAGAGACTGTCATGTAGTTGAGGTAACAGATGAGAGTAACTTTGACTAGATAAGTGAGAGGAAAATGTACTGGAGAGGAATAATTTAGAAGTTATCTAGGGGGTATTAGAGCATAATGGTTAGCTTCTTACTGGCTCTGTGACCCTAGGCAAATTATTTCACTTTTCTGAGTCAATTTCTTCATCTGCAAAATGAGGACAATAGTACCTATCTCAGAGTTGTTGTAAGGATTAAATTAATACATGTAGAGTACATAGTATAGCTCCTGGCACCTAGTAAGCATTATATAACATACACTTTAAATATTATTAGTAGTATCTTTATAGATGTGGAAGGAACATGTATAGTAGAGAGAACGTGTATGGGATGCAGACAAATCATATGCAGACATATGATTTGGTGGAGAGTGTGATTTTTAGTACTGAAGTAGATAATTTAGCAGAAAGTTCAGATCTTCAAATTTTTCTATTAATTCCTATTAATTTCTATTAAATATTTTTTCAGATTTGCACTGCTGCCATCTTAATGTCAGATGCTGTCATTACTATGCTCAAAATATGGCAAAATAAAACCCAAATTCCTTTGAATTCCAGGTGTATTCTGGGTATCTTCCACTATGACTATGTCTTACATTGATCTCTTTATATCCAGTAAAGTTCTCCATATTGGCCTCGTGGATGTTTCTTTCAGTTCTTTTCACCTAAATGAGCCTCTCTATAACTTTATCTGATTTAGTCTTATGTATCCTCAGAAATCTGTGGCTCTTTATTTTTTCAAGTATATGGTCTTAACTCTTTAATCTAGAATTCAATGCCCTTATTAGTTTAGCTCATCTGTTATATTGCTTTATTTTCTCATTGTACTCCATTATCAGATATTTAAAGACCCTTGAGTGTTTTGATTTATTTTGCCTCTGAGCCTTTGTTATAACTATTCCCTATGACTGATATATATCCTCCTTTCCTATAGGTACCCAATAAAGTACCAATCATCCTGCAAAGCTCAATCAATCCCAGTTTCTCAAAGAGATACTCTTCATATTCCCATCTCCCATTTTAGTTAAGTTCTCTCCCTCCCTCACTTTCCCATGTTATGCTAAGAGAAGATCTATTACAGTATTTTTCAAAGTGTTCTTGTATTAGAAAATAAGTTCTCAGATTTTATAGTGAATGTTATTAATACAGCTTCTTGGGTCACCTGATCCAAAAGTTTCTGATTCATGAGGTCTGCATGTTTCAATGCAGATGCTTATTTTATGATGATAAATCGTCAAAAGAAAAGGATTGACACTGCCCATCACCCAACCCCTCCTCTTGGTATGAAGCCATGACTTTCTCATGGCTGAGATATCTGCCCCTGGGATGAGTGGATGGATGCAATCATCCCAACTACACTAGATTCATGACGAACATTGCTGAATTCTCAATTTCAGTTTTTTAGTTAAGGATAAGTTGAGAAATCAGGTCAGATCTTGAATGGCCAACCAAAAAATCAAAATATGTCACCTCTCACACACATACCTTCTATGCTATTTCCTGGTTTCGTTTATCACATTCTAGTTCTTTCAGTTCTTTCTTATTTCCTCTCCTGCTTTTGCCAACATTTACTTCCAAAATTGTTCTGCAACACAGTAATCATGTCCTGTTACTGACTTTTGTTATAGCACTGTTCTTCTGCTTTATGTCCAGATACATGTGCCTGTTTTTCCTTCATCCATCTTCCCCAAGTTTGGTCTGTCATATATGTAGCCTACGTGTTTTAAATTTAATTACTCCCAAGGCTGCCTAATTGCTCACTTTCTCCCTCTCTCTCATAAAATACTGAACAACAACATTTATAGCACTTATCATCCTTTCCTCTTTTACCAAGTTAAGATAACCATTGACAGAAATCAAGGAAAAAAACCTCACATCTTTAAATTTTCGAACAATTTACAAAAGACGACAATTTAAACATCCTATATTAGAATCTGAAATATGAAGACAAAGGTTCATGGCTGAAGAGAAAATATGAATGAATTTGTTTCCTGTGTATTTCCATCATATTTTTCAAGCAAACTAAAAAGAAAAAAATGAAAAAAAATTCTCATGATAATTTTGATACAATAATGATTTGACTCAATAGTTCTGGGTTAGAAAGGTCCACAGAGAATTCCAGATTCTGGACTAATTTGCACTGAAGAAAGAAAATATTCTGACCTTCTCTAGATGGAAGGTAACTTTGATATTTTCTAAGTGATTAATGGAATGTGCATTTTTAACATACATCCCCAGTGATTCTGTTATAGCTGGTCCATGGGCAACACTAAAGTATCTGACTCTCCTGATTGTACTTTGGGCTTCTGGGAGAAAGAGGATGTTTTATATACTTTTGTATCACTCACCAATCTTAATACAACATTTGTATAGAGTATCTACTCAATTAAACATTTCCTAAATTGAATTGTATGGAATTATTTGACATTAGGTTTTTCCTATATCTCTTTTTTTCTAGGCTACTTCATGCTTTCATTCTTATCACATTCCTTTTTAGTTTAAGTTCTTCCCTCGTTTGCTTTTGCCAGCCTCCACTTTTGAAGTTGCATTGCAAATTAATTCTATTTGAGGATGTCATTCCAGTTGAGAATGTTTAGTAAGTCTTTTATAGTTATAGACAGCTTTGTTTTCTCTGTCTTTTTTCTTTGTCTCCTATGTGAGAAAATGAACCATTTATTTTATCACATCTATTAATCAAGTCTAGCCACAAGTCATTTAGTGAATAACTGTGGTCAAGCCCTTTATTTTGAACCCTTACATGTAGTCAGTCAAAATTGTCATCTGGCACTATATACAGTGTATATGCATGACTTTTTTCCCCTGGGGCTAGAGTTATCTAACACCTCATGAAGTTCACCCCAGGAGACAGTAGATGAAGTTAGTCTCTAAAGGAGGGGAAAAATCTTTTACCACCTCCAAATTTGTCCCTCAGCTTCTATGTCACAGACTTAGGACCCCTTTCTCCTTTATTATTTGTGGCAACTGCAAGCTTTCTGTTAATACTAATCAGCTTGCAGAGGGAGGAAAATGTATATACTTGTGAAGAGTGGGTGGTGGTGTGGAAATCATGGCGGGTGATTATACACTCCCGGAGTTAATCCAGTGCTAATAAATGTTCCCTGTATTTGCATCATGGCTCATGGTGCTGAAAAAATATTCATGCTTTAGGTAAATAAACAGACTTTAAAAAATAATAACACTCGACTCTATGATTCATAGAACCTAGAATTATTGTGCTATCTCAACCCAAGTAGAGAAACTGAGTACCCACAGATGATAAATACAATCTGAGATGTGAATATGCCATAGAAGTTACTTTCTTTATATGCAGATCATGTTTTCTGGGTGTTGTCTCATTAGAAGTCCTGCCTCTATTCCAGCACTGTTCCTGAAGGATAAAATCAGATTGAATTCTGCTTCTTCAGAAGCTGTATCTCCTTGTCAGGTTGCTTGATTTCATCAAATTTTAGCAGTAAGTTTCATTTTTTAGTCTCTTCTTTTCTTGATACAGGGCACTAATATTAAAATAATAATAATAATAATACATAATAAAGGGCTAAACAAATTACATTGCAAACCGACTTCCCAAAACTGCTGTCAGAGGGTAACTTAATTTTGACACTTCAAAACCCGTCAGCAAAATACCTGAGGAAGAGGAAGCATTATGTTACATGTGGGAAACCTTAGCTTCCCTCCCCTTACAACTGGTTACTCTGCTGTTTATGGCAATTCCAGCTGCGTAAGTTTTAGAAACCTGTGCTCCGTGACATATGGCTCATGTCTGGTCCGCCAGTGTCTCCAGGGACAGGGAATCAATCCAAATAGAACACTGTAAATGGAAAATGCTTTTCTTTATATAGAATATCTTGGAATCTGTCTCTCTCTCTCTCTCTCTGTCTCTCTCCCTTCACTCAGTTTACTATTACCTTTGAAGTTCGATATTTTGGGATAAAAGCCATTTTTAGCATTTTAATAACAAGTAGCTTAGATATTTCTGCCTAAGTAGAATGCTGCATGCATTTGTAAAGCTATCACTTCCAGAACTGATAGGGGCCTAATTAAAATAAATTATTGCAGAATGCATTATTAAATAATTGCTATTTCTTTCTTAATATATGTGATCAATAGTTATTAATGGGAGAGATGAAAGTAAGGGTGTGTCAATTTTTCAGACAAAAAGATGGTGAAAGTTTGTTTTGGTAATGCAATATGATTACATCCTTATAAATATCATTGTATCTCATTTTGTAAGCATCTTTTTTTTTTTTGACTTGTACAGCTGAAACTGTCACTTATGAACAGTGCTGTAATTTTTCTTTTTTCTCTGGTTAAGATAAAACCACAGTAAGTTGAGTGCCACAGAGTAATGGTTGACTGTTAATGAGCTTAATAGTTCTTACTAGATCTGTTTGTAGCAGAGAAGAAACTACAGAATAGGAAAAGGTAACCTCATTCCTAGGTGGAGACAACTGGCACTGAACACTTACAAGCCCAGCAGCTGGAGGCTGGGATTCAATTACCAACCTTTAGGGCTACCGATATATAGCAGCTAGCAGTGGGATATACCCTTTGGTCAAGACATTCCATTTGATAAGTAAAATTTCAGAAATTATTATATGTGATGTTAATAATGTTCTATTGAATACTGGCTGTGTCAAAAAGCAATTCATTGAAAGATAAGTAAAAATACCAACAGACTCTACCCTTACTGCAGTTACCTTGCTTAGGCCTGCCACACAAGAGGGAACCTCAAAAGCAAATGTATAAGGTTACCCAGAACTAACTGGAATGTCACTTTGGTCTCTGTGTGTGTGTGTGTGTGTGTGTGTGTGTGTGTGTGTGTTCACTCTCAAGCTAAGAAAGGGTAGCCAACTAATCACTCAGGAGCCACAATCTACTCTGCCTTCTTTCACTTTCAAATGTATCATTCTAGTCACATATATGTTTTCATGTTTTCTGAGAAGGTCCCACACTTACCATAGTATTCCATAGGGTGTCCTTGATATTCCTCAGTCAATGAAGTCCTTGCTTGTGTCCCCTTCGACCACTACCTCATAAATTTTGGTTCAGCTTTATATGGCTTTCAGTGGTCCGTGGCAAATGGTAGAGATAGATAGCTTTCTCCTAACTTCAGTGCAAATACAGATTCTCAAGACAGTCTTAAATCTCTTTAGTCCAGGCTATTCCCTTACAGGAAAAATAGAGGGGGATTTATGTTTTTGATAAAAATTTTAGGTGTTATAACATCTCCCTTTTTCTCTTACTGAATTTAAGTACAAAATAATAGACTTCTTTGCTCAGAAAACTCCCTTTTTAATGGTATTCTTGGAGGTAGGGGCCATGACTTATTCATCATATTATCCAAAGGAAGGAAGGAAGGGAGGGAGGGAGGGAAGAGAGAAAAAATAACAAAGGAAGGAAGGGAGAGTAGAAGAGAGAGAGAGGAAAATAGAAGGGGGCAGGAAGGAAGGAAAGATAGGTAGATGTAATGCTATCATTCCTACTCATATCTGTTTTGGTGACTATCATTATATTATCACAGGAAAATGCCAAACTGTAAACATCCCATCCTTCTCACTAATTGTTCAATAGTGTGTTCGTTTCCTAGGGCTGCTGTAACAGAGTGCCACAAACTGGTTGGTTTAAACAACATAAATGGCTAGAAGTTTGAGATCAAGGTATTGACAGGATTGTTTCCTTTTGTTACTGAACCAGGTCCGTTTTCCCGATGCACAGCAAGCCAAACTCTGAGTTGCACAGGTTTACGGTTTACAAGCCAGCCAAGCAAGGGGACTGGAGAATAAGTTTCAGAACTGCCTTCCCAAAGGTGAGGGGGTTGGGATATTTATGGAATAAGCAGGTGGTCGTAGGGAGTGGGGAAAGGTGATTGGAAGCAGGGAAAAAGGTGAGGTAATGGGTAACGGTAATCGGTGTTCCGCTCAGGCGCACCTCGTTAGGAGATTCTGCATATTCAACAAGGAGCCTCTGAGCAAGATTGGAGGGTGGAGTTTTCCGACCTCTGACGTCATCAGGTCGGTGTGAGGACGCCTGCGCAGGCCCAGTTTTGGGGGCCGTGGTTGCAGCCAGCCGCCGCTGGCTCGCGCCAGATAAGAGCTGACTCCAGTCCTGAGAACCTACTGGATGCTTGAAGCTGGGAAGGTATACAATTAAAGAGAAAAAAAACAAAAAAGCTACAGCGAACTTAATCAGTGAAGGCAGTTTACAAGTGGAGGGGTTTTAACAGGCTGTTCCCTTATTTGTTGGTCTATAAGAGGAACTCAAGAATTTCTGTTAGTTATCAGCTTCTGTTGACACTGTGTGGCGCAGGTTCATTTCGGAGGGCTCTGAGGAAGAGTAAGTTCTGTGCTTCTCTCCTAGCTTCTGCTGGTTTGCTGGCAAGCTTTGGTGTTTTGTGCTTTGGCTGGCTATCTCATTCCTCATCTCTTCCTTCATGTCCACGTGGGAAAGCTTTCAGGGTTTTCAGAGTCCTGTTAATAGCAATTTTATTTTAAAAGCATTAGGGAGCCACTGAAGGTTCTTAAGAGGTCGATATGGTCATTTTGAAATATCACTAGTGTGCCGTCTGGAGATGCAATTGGAAAGGGGCCATCAGTTAGGCTGCTTTTGCAGTAGTCAGGGAGAGATGGTAGTGGCTTGGGGGTGTGTGTGTGGTGAAAGTGGAGGGAGGGTGCCGATTAAGAGGGTAAAATCAACAACACTTGATAATTAGGGCAGAGGTGAGTTCTAGGTGTCTAGTATAAGCAACATTTTTGATAGTATTGCCATTTCAATGACATAGGAAATGCTCAAATAAGACTTTTTATTTTTTTTTTGAGAGGAGAGTGTTGAGTCATGAGTTCAATTTTGGATGTATTGGAATATAAAGATATTCAAGACAAACTGTCAAATAGATAGTTGGATATATGGGCCTGGAGAGCTTGTCCAAGGTCTGTGTTGGCAATATGAATTTGTGAGGAATGAAAGAGATGGTAGATGGGCCAAGCCACAACTTAATGTACGTGTCCTATAGAATAAAAATGAATGAGAAGAGGTCTGAGTAGCACAGGAAATAGTCTTGCCATGTTTGACTCGTTTTTTAAAGATAACCAAACTGATATGGGCCAAAGGCCCCACCTCCCAATATAAATGACCAATGGGAAAATGTGATCATTCTAGGAGAGGATTTCTTCAGTTTTGGTAAGCATGATGGGAAGCTTTTCTTGAGAAGTACTATTGAGAGCTTTAGGCAAACTCTTCCAAAAAGTATAAAAGCCCTTATCTCCACAGCACACTATTAGTTGTCTCTACCTCAGGAATGAGAAAAAGTCACATATTTTAACCTGATACATTATATGAAGAAAAAAATTAGAGACAAATGTCATGTCAATAAATCAGATGTTTTTGATTTGAGGTTTTCATGAATATATGCATAAATATGTCAAAGTCTTTGTCATTATATTTCTCAGAATTGGTTATTTCTTGTTCTAGTTATTTAAAGAGAAAGTTTATTTCCAGAATTGAATTATGTAACCTCTGTACAAAATCCTAAGTAAAAAAGATTTTGAGAACCTGTATAGCTATTTACCATTATATTCTTTTTTAAAAATTTTTTTAACAAAGTAGGAACAGAGATATTCATGTTTCATTGTTATTTTGGTGCTCTTCTAAGTTTTTGGCTAGAGACTGTAATCTGAATTATTATAGTGTGAAGCCATTAATTGCCTGTCATAATTTGATATACTAATGTAGGTCAGTGACAAAACATCGCTTAAAGGTACTGGTAGCTAATAGGAACATACTGACGTGAGAACTTGTCAGAAAGGCCTTTCATTGGAGATTAAGGAACATTTGATATATGTCAAAATAGCTCTGGAATTAGACCCTCAGGTCTCTCGTTCTCAGCCCTTAATTAAAACGGAGGCTTCATCTGCATAATAACATTTTTGGCTTATGTCATTCCTCCGTTATTCACTTTAGGTATTGAAACGTCAGTATTGAAAATGTCACTAAATAATTGTTCATTTGGATATATCTTTGAAATTTCTACAAATGTTGGGCTCCTTTTTAGTTTATGGAAGGGAAGCAAATACTACATTATTTGTGCCCTGAGTATTAAAATATTATTTCTAAGAATGCTGAATATAGTGATTAATTAGACAAAAGCCTATCTGAAATGCTTCTCTGTTGATAAATATACTTGTTATTCATTAGGTGTTTCCTTATTTATTTAAAAGTGGTTTGTGATATTAATTAAGTAAATAAAAGAGTATTTACCTTGTTAAGAAGTTATTTTTCCATGTTTATTTTTGAAAAGCACCAGCTTCAGTTGACATTTTCAGCAATGATTTTTAAAAATTATTTATTTATTTTTGGCAGTGTTGGGTCTTCGTTGCTGCATGCGGGCTTTCTCTAGTTGCGGCGAGCGGGGGCTACTCTTTGTTGCAGTGTGCGGGCTTCTCATTGCAGTGGCTTCTCTTGTTGCAGAGCACGGGCTCTAGGCACACGGGCTTCAGTAGTTGTGGCTCGCGGGCTCTAGAGCGCAGGCTCAGTAGTTGTGGCACATGGGCTTAGTTGCTTCGCGGTATGTGAGATCTTCCCAGATCAGGGCTCGAACCCGTGTCCCATGCACTGTCAGGCGGAATCTTAACCACTGCGCCACCAGGGAAGCCCCCAGAAATGATTTTTATTCATTTACTTAATCAACTGACCTTAAAAAGATAAGTTTAGATTTGCTGACAAATTTGATCATTTTATTATGTGGGCAATTTACATAAAGTTTATAGTGTCATTTTTTACAAATGTTTTTCATTTCTAGTTTTTTTGTTTCATGTAAATTATTGGGATGAAAGTTTGTAATGATTTTACTAATCAGCAGTAATATTATTTCTCCATCGTTTCTTCCTTACATGGAGATTTCAGACTGCCAACAAAAACTGCATGCTCAGTGCTATGATCCAGGCACTATGGTAAATCCTAGATATGATTATCTAATATGATTGCTACAACAGTGTGAAGTAGAAAGTCATTTCATCCCTACTTTATACATGAGGAAATTGAGATTATTGTAGATTATATTCTAGTGTTTCCAACCCAGGAAATCCAACTCCAAACCCAGTACTTTAAATTAGCAACATTAGAAAGATTCAACTCTTCTTGTTAGAGACTTTTTAATTAGAGGAAAAAATATATGTATATACACACACGTATATATATGCATATACGTGTGTGTATATATATACAGACATGTATATGTACACATTTGATCATTATTTACCAAAAGCATTAAGCAGGTGCGGGAGAAAATTACTATTAAAAGAAAAAAATTCATTTTCCTTTGCTTGAAATTTTGACTGTTTTAGTTATTGCTTTAAATTATGTTGATATTGTAAAATTGTAATGTTGGTGTTTGGGAGATAGATCCCTAGGAGTGTGGGCCAGTAAAAGTGGGGGTTGGTAAGATGATACCTGAGTGATGACTTGTTGCAGGGGACCTGGCAAATTGGACAAAGCTGGTGACCTGAACCATAATGAGCTTGATCATTCATTGGATATTCATGTATTGTCTTATTTCCCATACAAATAAATTGAAAAAAGTTAAAATGAAATTGGGAGAATGTAAGAAGTTATTAAGAGTTTCACTAAGGAACTTGGGAGTGGGAAGAGCAGAAGTCTACATTAGCATTTTGGAAGATGAAAAGAAGTACTTGTCATACTTCAGTGATGATACTGGATTTCAATACCGAGGATGCTTACTGCTAAGACAGTTGCTTAGAATTACACAATACGTGAAAAAGTCAACCTTCAAAGTTGAAAACAGAGGTGGTGGTTATACTGCAGACAAAATTGGCAGAGCAAAGAAGAGGGTAGAATTGTTGAAGTCCAGAAACATAATTTAAGAAAATTCAGAGTATTCAAATCAATTTTTAAAAAATGGCCTGAAGTTTATGGGGAAAAACCTGATGGGTCCAGATAGACAAGTGTTTCCTTTCTCCATTGAGATTAAGAGAATTGTGCAACTGTCAAGTGGAAGTAGAGAAAATATTACAGTCAGAGAGGTAGAGTTTGGCTCCAAATCTTAGAGATGAACTACAAGATCATTTTAGTAGTTCTGGGGGGAAAAAGTGCTTACTGTAAAGATTTGGAAATACAGATAACATTAAGAAAAAACAAAGATATCAGAAAACTTACTGCCCCAAGAACCATGATTGTTAGCATTCTGGTCAGCATCCTTCTAGACATGTCTCTAGACACACAGTTGCACATAGTACGTGAACAGGGTCATAACATACATGTTATTCTTTGCAATGATTATGGATTTCTTTCCATGTCAATAAGCATAGATTGCATCATTTTATACTGGTTGTAGGGTAATCTGTTATTAATTCAGTACTTTATTGTTTGATACTTATGTTGGTTCTATACTTTTATCAATCATTAAAAAAAATTAAGATTACTTTAATGGTTATACTTGATCATATGTTTTCCCTCTTGTGTGATTACCTCTAAATTATCTTTTAGAAAAGATTTCAGAGAACATCTTTATAGAGATCTCCTTATATGTATGTCTGATTTGTACATGTAAAAACTTTACATTTGAATTTGAAAATATTAATGGCTTACACTTGCTGCCAGCTTTTGATGAGGTGAACATTCTTCTAATAAGCATTATTTATCACATTGTCACTAGATGCTTTGAGAGAGGTTTGATTTTTAATAAGTTTTACAGATACCAAAACAGAGGCACAGAAAGATCATTTGCTCAGTGTCACACAGTAAATGTCACAGTGGGAATTTGAACCTGGGAACCTCAATTCAGAGACCTTGCTTATAACCACAGCACTTTATGTGATCCACATTCTTCTCAAACTTTATTTTTAAAAATCAATGACATCAACATTTTTGTATGTAAATAAATTTATAGCTACATACCCATGTTTAATAGCTTATTAGTTTTCCATATATGCTATTGTTTCCAGGTTTTACCTTATAAATATTGTAGTGGAAATATTTGCTTCTGTATGTTTTGGCAATTTGTCTCATTAGTCATTTTTTTTTAGAGTAGCCCAAATGTTATATATATTTTACATTTGGAATCTATATTGGCAAACTGCTTCCTCCAAAAAGTGTACTGATTCCCATCTAACAAATATGGAGGTATATAATGCTTGAAGCTTACTCCAACATTAGGTTTCATTTATTTATTTTTTATTTTTATCAATATCTTTGGCAAAAACAAATACTTTCATGGTTTAAATTTTTTAACATCTTTATTGGAGTATAATTGCTTTACAATGGTGTGTTAGTTTCTGCTTTATAACAAAGTGAATCAGTTATACATATACATATATACCCATATCTCTTCCCTCTTGCGTCTCCTTCCTTCCCTCCCACACTCCCTATCCCACCCCTCTTGGTGGTCACAAAGCACGGAGCTGATCTCCCTGTGCTATGCGGCTGCTTCCCACTAGCTGTTTTACGTTTGGTAGTGTATATATGTCCATGCCACTCTCTCACTTTGTCACAGCTTACCCTTCCCCCTCCCCATATACTCAAGTCCATTCTCTAGTAAGTCTGTGTCTTTATTCAGTCTTGCCCCTAGGTTCTACATGACCTTTTTTTTTTTTCTTAGATTCCATATATATGTGTTAGCATACGGTATTTGTTTTTCTCTTTCTGACTTACTTCACTCTGTATGACAGACTCTAGGTCCATCCACCTCACTACAAATAACTCAATTTCGTTTCTTTTTATGGCTGAGTAATATTCCATT
>NC_041224.1:129751064-129752070 GCF_002837175.3 Physeter macrocephalus | reverse complement strand
TTTTTTGTTCTCAAGATTGCTTTGGCTATTCGGGGTCTTTTGTGTTTCCATTCAAATTGTGAAATTTTTTGTTCTAGTTCTGTGAAAAATGCCAGTGGTAGTTTGATAGGGATTGCATTAAATCTGTAGATTGCTTTGGGTAATAGAGTCATTTTCACAATGTTGATTCTCCCAATCCAAGAACATGGTATATCTCTCCATCTGTTTGTATCATCTATAATTTCTTTTTTATTTTTATTTATTTTATTTTTATTTATTTATTTTTTTTGCGGTACGTGTGCCTCTCACTGTTGTGGCCTCTCCCGTTGCGGAGCACAGGCTCCGGACGCGCAGGCTCAGCGGCCATGGCTCACGGGCCCAGCCGCTCGGTACGTGTGCCTCTCACTGTTGTGGCCTCTCCCGTTGCGGAGCAAGGGCTCTGGACGCACAGGCCCAGCGGCCATGGCTCATGGGCCCAGCCGCTCTGCGGCATGTGGGATACCCCCAGACCAGGGCATGAACCCGTAAACCCTGCATCGGCAGGCGGACGCTCAACCACTGCGCCACCAGGGAAGCCCCATCTTTAATTTCTTTTGTTAGTGTCT
Source organism: Physeter macrocephalus (assembly GCF_002837175.3). NCBI lineage: Eukaryota > Metazoa > Chordata > Mammalia > Artiodactyla > Physeteridae > Physeter > Physeter macrocephalus. Next base: position 129,751,486 of record NC_041224.1, on the reverse strand, counting down.
TATAATTTTCTGCATACAGGTCCTTAGGTAGGTTTATTCCTAGATATTTTATTCTTTTTGTTGCAATGGTAAATGGGAGTGTTTTCTTAATTTCACTTTCCGATTTCTCATCATCAGTGTATAGGAATGCCAGAGATTTCTGTGCATTAATTTTGTATCCTGCTACTTTACCAAATTCATTGATTAGCTCTAGTAGTTTTCTCTATGCCTACTTTCTGCAGAGTTTTCATCTTAAATGGTTGTTGAATTTTGTCGAAAGCTTTCTCTGCATCGATTGAGATGATCATATGGTTTTTCTCCTTCAATTTGTTAATATGGTGTACCACATTGATTGATTTTCATATATTGAAGAATCCTTGCATTCCTGGAATAAACCCCACTTGATCATGGTGTATGATCCTTTTAATGTGCTGTTGGATTCT
>NC_041224.1:129715149-129749353 GCF_002837175.3 Physeter macrocephalus | reverse complement strand
AGGGAAGTTTTCAACTATTATCTCTTCAAATATTTTCTCAGTCCCTTTCTTTTTCTCCTCTTCTTCTGCGACCCCTGTAATTCGAATTTGGTGCATTTAATATGGTCCCAGAGGTCTCTGAGACTGTCCTCAATTCTTTTCATTCTCTTTTCTTTATTCTGCTCTGCAGTAGTTATTTCCACTATTTTATCTTCCAGGTCACTTATCCGTTCTTCTGCCTCAGTTATTTTGCTATTGATCCCTTCTAGAGAATTTTTAATTTCATTTTGGGTTGTCCGTGGCCTTATTATGATTTTAGGCAGCCTCTCTGCTAATGGGTGGGGCTGTGTTCCTGTCTTGCTAGTTGTTTGGCATAGGGTGTCCAGCACTGTCGCTTGCTGGATGCTGAGTGAAGCTGGGTCTTGGCATTGAGCTGGAGATCTCTTGGAGATTTTCGCCATTTGATATTACATGGAGCTGGGAGGTCTCTTGTGGACTAGTGTCCTGACGTTGGCTCTCCCACCTCAGAGGCACAGCCCTGACACCCGGCTGGAGCACCAAGAGCCTGTCCTCCACATGGCTCAGAATATAAGGGAGAAAAAAATAGAAAGAAAGAAAGAGGATAAAATAAAATAAAATAAAGTAAAATAAAGTTATTAAAATAAAAAATAATTATTAAGAAAAAAATTTAAATAGTAAAAACAAAACAAATAAAAAAACGGATGGACAGAACCCTAGGACAAATGGTGAAAGCAAAGCTCTACAGAGAAAATCACACACAGAAGCGTACACATACACACTCACAAAAAGAGAAAAAGGGGAAAAAATAATATATCTTTGCTCCCAAAATCCACTTCCTCAATTTGAGATGATTTGTTGTCTATTCAGGTATTCCACAGATGCAGGGTACATCAAGTTGATTGTGGAGATTTAATCCGCTGCTCCTGAGGCTGCTGGGAGAAATTTCCCTTTCTCTTCTTTGTTCGGATGGCTCCCGGGGGTCAACTTTGGATTTGGATCCGCCTCTGCGTGTAGGTCTCCTGAGGGCGTCTGTTTTTCGCTCATATAAGACAGGCTTAAAGGAGCAGCTGATTCGGGGGCTCTGGCTCACTCAGGCTGTGGGGAGGGAGGGGCATGGAGTGCGGGGCAAGCCTGTGGTGGCAGAGGCCAGCGGGACATTGCACCAGCCTGAGTCGCGCTGTGCGTTCTCCTGGGGAGGTTGTCCCTGGATCACGGGACCCTGGCAGTGGTGGGCTGCACAGGCTCCCAGGAGGTGAGGTGTGGATAGTGACCTGTGCTTGCACACAGGCTTCTTGGTGGCTGCAGCAGCACCCTTTGCGTCTCATGCCCGTCTCTGGGGTCCGTGCTGATAACCGCGGCTCGCGCCCATCTCTGGAGCTCCTTTTTTTTTTTTTTTTTTTTTTTTTTTTTGGGGTACGCGGGCCTCACACTGTTGTGGCCTCTCCCGTTGCGGAGCACAGGCTCCGGACGCGCAGGCTCAGCGGCCATGGGTCACGGGCCCAGCCGCTCCGCGGCATGTGGGATCCTCCCAAACCGGGGCGCGAACCCGGTTCCCCTGCATCGGCAGGCGGACGCGCAACCACTGCGCCACCAGGGAAGCCCTGGAGCTCCTTTAAGCGGCTCTCTTAATCCCCTCTCCTCGCGCACCAGGAAGCAAAGAGGGAAGAAAAAGTCTCTTGCCTCTTCGGCAGTTCCAGACCTTTTCCCGGACACCCTCCCAGCTAGCTGTGGCGCACTAGCCCCCTTCAGGCTGTGTTCACGCCTCCAACCCTGTCCTCTCCCTGGGGTCTGATCTCCGAAGCCCGAGCCTCAGCTCCCAGCCCCCACCCGCCCTGGCGGGTGAGCAGACAAGCCTCTCGGGCTGGTGAGTGCTGGTCGGCACCGATCCTCTGTGCGGGAATCTCTCCGCTTTGCCCTCCGCACCTCTGTTCCTGCGCTCTCCTCCGCGGCTCCGAAGCTTCCCTCTCCGCCACACCCCATCCCCGCCAGTGAAGGGGCTTCCTAGTGTTTGGAAACCTTTCCTGCTTCACAGCTCTCTCCCACTGGTGCAGGTCTCGTCCCTATTCTTTGTCTCTGTTTTTTCTTTTTTCTTTTGCCGTACCCAGGTACGTGGGGAGTTTCTTGTCTTTTGGGCTGTCTGAGGTCTTCTGCCAGCGTTCAGTAGGTGTTCTATAGGAACAGTTCCACATGTAGATGTATTCTGATGTATCTGTGAGGAGGAAGGTGATCTCCCTGTCTTACTCTTCCACCATTTTGATGCTCCTCTTGGTTTAAAGTTCTTTAAAAATTAGGTAGATTGAACAACATTGAACATGTTTATAGGCCACTTGTCTTTGGAAGTATATTTTGAAAGGCACAGACTCAGCGGTGTTACAACCCGGACACCTTAAAATCTGAATAGCTTATTTGGACTAACATCGAATAGATATGATCTCATCAGTTCTGCAGAGAAAACTAGAAGAATTTCAAGCATAACATTTGAAGTTAGGTGAAAGGTGTTGTGAGAATTTAAGCATAACAATTTTGTATTTAACATAACGGGCTATGGCTACATGCAGTTATTTATATATTTTTATGTATTCCTTGTTTGCTCAGAAAAATCAAGGAAATACCATTAATTAGAAGTTTGTAATAAAAAAAGGTTAAGGGCAAAAAATTAAATTAAAAAATCTTTTGTACTTGTTAAGCGTTGTGGATCACCCATTTGTTTTGCTACTACTCTGAAGATTTTAAGATTTTGTGACACTGCAGATTTCTCGTATTGTTTATTAACAAATCCTAACATTAATAACAATTATGACAATTCTTAGGGTATTTATGAGTTCTTTTAGGAGAATGTGGAAATTATTTAAAGTTGAGAACAGAGTCTTGCTCGCTGGCAAACTGAAGGAGCACAGGTGATTGAGCAGGAGAGTGGGAGGTCCAGCCCCTGGGACCTGATGGTAGGGGATCTGGGAGATGGCAGGTCTAAGAGCCTTCCTGGGGAATGCCGTGTCACATTGCCACAGAGGTGAACCGCTGAAATACTTACAGGGACGATTTCAAAACTTCATCCTCAGACAGATGGAAATTAAATTGAACAGAAATTCTGGGCAGTTCCTCAGCTCCTGAGTATATTTCTTTGAAATTGTCAAGCCTAAATAAAAAATTAGAGGTTGAGTGATGATATTTACCAATAAGTGCTTCTGTTTCACATTTCATGGTTTAGAAAAATGTTTTTACTTTGAACTCTTATGGTACTAAGTAATTTAATAAAAATATTCTTTGTCTATGGGACTATAAATGATTGATAATTCTTTTTTTTGTATTCGGTTCTTTCCCCGTAAATTCTAAAGACAAAGGAATGTCTGTCCTTTTTAAAATGAGGATGCAGCATGGCAAAATGAAAAAAAACTAATATATATAACACAATTTTTTTCTAGAATAAGACAACTGTAGATGAAACTAAACTTTGAATATTCACTAACCTTCACTGGGGATGTCTTATTTTTTCAAATGGAAATTAAAAATATACTTTTTATGGTTTTAGATAGAACTAGAGGTAGTCACAAATAACAAGCTTTGCACAGGTTCCCAGTGTTTGCTAAGTTTTTAGTCTATGAGTGTTGCCTGGTGGAGTCCGAATCATTCTTGCTTTGTGATAATTGCCCTTCTGCCCAGTTCTGAAGGGGACTCTGGGGTTGCGTCATTATAACACTGATTCCTCTATTCTGGGGTTTGAAAGGCATTTTTGTGACATGCTGAGGATCTTGTCCTTCTTGGGGCTAGTCACAAGCAGCAGCAGTGATTTCTCAATGGAGAGAAACAATGGAGAAATTGGCAGGCCAGATCCTCAAAATCCTCTGCCTGCCATTGCCGCTCTTGGAGAAGCAAATTGAAGTTTTCATTTTTGGCATATTCTGTAGTAAATCTCATTTGTTTTGTTGATTAGCTAGACTGGAAGAAATAATAGCTGTCTCTAAATACCCAATTTGTGATTAAGGTTGGAGCACAATGATAACACTAATTTCATTTTAGTTAGTATTTGCTGGGGCTTTGTAGTTCTTTCCAAGAAAGCTGAGAAGCTCTTAATTCTAGAGAAGGGTGAGTACATTTAGGTATACATTTCAGTCCAGAGGATTTAAAAATGATGTAATTAGTACCTGTGGGTTCAGGAGTCCTGATCTCATAAGATGCTGTGATAATTCATGAGAGTCAGGAAGATTTGGTTCCAAGAACTTTGGAGAGTTCACTGACCACACGATATATAGCTTTAGACATTAGTAAGAGGAAGCCATTTCACAAGTTTGATTTAGAGGGGGAAAACCTAATCAAAGGTTTTAGGGATTAAAGGCTGCCCCCTCTTGTAGCATTATAATAGTTTCTCTGCATCCTTTACTTTGCTTCCATCATGACTCAAGGCACATAAAGAATGGTACCATAAAAGAGGCGACTCCCTTGTGTTTATGTCAGGTTTTTTTTGGTTTTTGTTTTTTTGTACTGACAGTCTATAGCCTAGCTGCCAAAATTTCTGGAGTAGTTTTTTTTGTTTGTTTTTTTTGTTTTTCCTCCTAAAATTTACTGATTAGATAGAAACATGATTCAACCTTTAGATGGAGACAATTCAGGATGTGTCATTGGATCCAATACAGAAAAAGGAACTTGTGTATAGAATCTCATGTTTCTACCTACTTGGGGAAAGCACAGTTTACCACAATATTTACCTTTAAGTGATAGCGCACAGCTTAGTTCAGTCACGTCCTTTGTGAGCAAAATATGAGATTAATGAAATATTTGATAGCCTTTCAAATATTGGTTTCATATGTTTCTCCTGGAAAATACTGGGAAGAACATAGTGAAGGGCTTGGGGTAGGAACATCCACGCAGAGATGCAGATGTCTATGTCAGACTTTGGGTCCCATGGTTCCTCTCCAGCACGCGTGTCAGAGGTTGTCAAATGCTGAATTTGAAAAGAATGATAAGAACCTTAGATTCAGTGAAATTTATATTTTTTTAAATCTATAAAACATACTAGGGTCTTTGAAGTTTTAGCCTTAGGAATTAATAGGTGATGTTTTGAAATGAAAACAAAAACGTATTTCTGATGAAATCTGAAGTTGTTAATGTAAAAACCTTAATTTAGTAATATTTAAAAATTGTATAGTGTTTCATTTAAGAAGCATAGGACACATGTCATTTTGTGGAAGATAATTCAGGTTAATATTTTGCCGTTATGTATTCAGTTTTTTTTAAAGTTAGTACCTTGACTCGAGAATGTTAAAAGATGACATTACAAGGTAATTCTTTTACACAAAAACATTATTGCTTTTATCATTGTTTTTAATTTTACAATTTAAATTGCATTATGGCTTTTTTGTTTAACTTTAAAATTTCATGAACACAATTACATTGTTATTTAATGTCATTTTCTTTAGTGACAAACGTTCTTCCATCTTAAATAGTATCTATTGCATATAACAGATAAATTCCGTTTAAATTAAAAATTTAAGCAATTTAAGCTCTTTGCTTTAAATTCTTGGCTAACACTAACCTGAAAAATCATATCAACCTCTGTTATTTAGGAAAAATTAATAGCTGCTTTCTAGAACCAGGGGCTTCAGGGTTTAATTTTCTTACCTTACTTTGGGCTTTGCAGAGTCTCTCAGGGCAGCTCAATTAATTTATAACAGTGCTGCTCAACATGTGCTGAGGAAATAATACAAAATATTCAAAACCTTTCATATTTAGAGCCTTTCACCAAAGTTATACTGAGGTAGATACGATCTTCTTTTGATTAAATTCAGAATATCAGTATGATCTTAGTACTTTCATTTTATAACTCATCAAATTAAAGATAAAAATGTATTTCCCTCCAGTGGACAGGAGTACCGTATTAACCAAGTATGAGGGATGAGGGGAAAGAGGTAGGGAAATAAATTCACATTGATGCTGAAGTTGTAGTTAATTCAAAATAACCAATGGAATCAAACAACTCAAATGAGCTAAAAGCTGATTAAAAATAATCTGTAAATTGTTTATGTATCAAGATATTGTCCTATTTGGGATTATTTAAATGACAATGACAGAAGGATTTTAACTATCTTTTGAGGAAATTGTTGGAATGGACATATAAATTGAACATTCTGCTATCTGCATGTTTCGATATATGATTATATTCATGGTTGTAAGAATAATAGTGGGAGGTAATAATTTTTTTTATTGTTTTGAAGTGTAGAATAAGTGTATAATTTCAAAAGATCCTCATAGTTGCATAGAAATGAAGTCTGGTAAACTAAGACTGAAGGAGATATAAGAGATAAAAATAATGACAAAAAATTAGCAGTTAAGCAAAGTGGTCTTCTATATTCCTGCCTTATTCTTTTATAAATACAAATGATAGGGCAGATGCCAGACTGCTGTGGCCTGAGGATTGCAAAGCAGGTGCGGAAGTATGACATAGAGTGGGTACCATTATTTCTACTCACTAGGCTGTGAAGGAAAGGCAAGAGGAGGCCTGTTGATGGGAGGATAAATGTTGCTTTGTCTCCATTCTTTAATACGGGAGAGATTAAGCATATTTATGTTCTGTGAGGATTAACCTTGATTTTTTTTTTTTTTTTACAGAAGAAATTAGACCATTTTGAGAGATTTCTGCATATTTGGTACAGAAGTTAGCAGAGTTAAACTTGTAAAAGAACAAAAAGATAAGAAAAAAGAAAGAAAGTCAGGTTTTAGGGAAAATTAATTGTAAAAGAATGTTGAAGGGTAGTAGAAAAATAGTATAGTATTGGTAAAAGTTACAGTTTATGTTGGAAATACAAACATTATGGTTTGTTTCTTATAATGTAAATAATTAGTCTTTGCAATCCTGAGATGGTGGTATAATATTGTTAAAATATTCTGTTTTATACTTATTGTTTTATACTTATCATTTCTTTTTACGTGTGGGTAAACCTCAGGAGCAGTTTTACTTTTTTCCTGAAGCTTGGTTTGACCTGCTAAGACTTCTTTCTTTCTCAAAACTCACCTCCTTCATCTTTTGCCCCTGTTGTTCTACAGCCAAATCTCACTTGAAATTCACCAATGCCCTCCTAACTATCATTGGCAATGACCTTTTGTCTATGCTCCTCCTAATTGACAACTCTGTTGTAAGTGACAGTTTTGGACAGTTCACCATTCTTGAGCATCTCTTTGTGTAACTTTTAAAGCACTACATTTTCTTTGTTTTCCTTCTACCTCTGAGTCTCTTTTCTTGGCCTCTCTGTATTCATAATCTTATGGACACCAATTCTCTATCAAGAATTCACATTCCTTGCGGTTCTATCATTATCCTCTTAATTTCTCACTCTGCATGCTCTGTTTTAGAGATTTCGTCTATTCTATTGCTGTCAACCATCGACTAGCATTTAAAAGCTCTAAATTTTATATGCAGCAACAACTTTTCAGTTGTTGGACAGCTCAACATCAGCATCTAAATCTAAAATTTTACCTACTCTCCCAAATCTTAATATTCTCCCCTTCCCTATCTGAGTTTTTGATATTAAAATACGTAATATAATGAGCCTAAGGCAAAAGACATTAGGCAAAAGAGTTGTCAACAAGAAGAGAGATAATTATAGACTATACCTGTAAACACAATACTTAATTTAAAAATCCCAATGGGAGATTATTGTGAAAAAGGGAGGGAGGAGATGACTCATGTAGTATTTTAAACTAGTAACTCAGGTAGGAAAGAGAGAAAATAAGAAGAATAGAAGACACCATGCTTTAGAAGTACTATTCACATGTGCTACATTGGAATTGTGAAATAAGCAGAAGAGACCAGTTATTGGCAATGTTAATTAGATAAATGTAGGATGTCATAGAAAACTGATATTTTATCAAATCAAGTAATCACTTAAACCAATAGAAAAATAGAAGGAAATTTGATTATTGTTTTGTTTGCTTTACAAGCAAAACTGATCCTGCTAAGAGAATGGTGTAAGCAATAGTGTTAGTTCTGTTATCTCTGGCCACATGAGAGTAGAAAGGTGTGAGACATTCTATCTATCTGTCTCTGAACAGAATCTAGAGTGTGTGAGAGATGATGATGCAGGGTGGCTCACTGATGTCTTCACTGGAGCTTCTAACAGAGGTTATGTCTCCACATTAGCTATCCCAAGGGATCTGTGACCTGCACCAAGAACGTAAGTTACCTTGACCTAGTGTAGCATAGTGGTGAGATTTTACTGGCAACTTGAATTCCCAAAGAATAGTTGGACCAGAAATTTGAAGGATTTACCAAAGTACAATGCTCTTGCTTGGGGTTCTTAGAGAGAGAAAACTCCTAATACCAAACTTATTACTGGCTAATAACAGCATGTCCTTCAGAAAACATGGAAAAAGCTTCTCCCTCAAAAACACTTCACATCTAAGTCCTCACTCTAACAAAGCCCTCCGTGATTTGGGCTCAGAGCCCCTCATCTTAAATCTCTCCCAGCTGTGAATAATGTGGAGTCCATAGTGATCAAGAGAGTATTTTCTATTTAAAAAATTATCTTTCACCTATTTAACCAAAATATAAACTTCACTGTCATCTTAATTCCTGCTCCCTCGCTCCCACATCAGTCAATCCTGAAGTCCTGTCTAACAAGAACTCTCAAGTAGGTTTCTCCCATCATTTCCATGTGCAGGGCTATACAGTCTCTTATGTCTGGAGACATCATGGCAAATTGAGAGAGTGGCACTAGTGTCAAGGTTTGGAGTATATTATAAACTATGTGGACCACATGTTCATGTAGTTATTTCCTAAACACTGCAGGCAGTCTCTTACAGACATGCCTTTGAACACACTATTTCCTTTCTCTGGAATTCCTTTCACCACATGCATCTTTCCAAACCTAAGTTAAATGTCACTGACTTCCTGAAACCTGTTGGAATCTGCCGGGCAGATTTAGTCAGCTTCTGCTTTGTCCTGTTATGATCTTTTCACATCCTTCTGTTAGAATATCTATTCTGCTCAACTCTAATTGTTTTATTATTTTTGTATTATTTACATATATATATATATATATATACACACACACATATATATATAAATTGGACAGACCCAATAGGCTATAAACCCATAGAGGGCACAGCTCATAGCATTAATCTTCATATCCTCAGCTCATAGCCTCGTGCCTGATCTATAGCAGTTGCTCAATAAATATAAGTTTGAAAATCTGTATATGATATAAAAGGCTTAAAAATGCTCTTGCTGTTGCCATTGGAGAATAAGAAAGAATTTGTGTTCTTTCTCCAACAGAATACAGTGAGAATTTGGTTTGACTTTGGATATACTCTAACAAGATAAAAGAATGTCTCTCTTTTGCCCTTTTAGGCTGACCTCTTGAACTCAAAGCCAGTTTATTCAAATTAAGGGAGTTGATATGATTAGTGTTAGAAAGATTTTATGTAATGGGATTTGGTTTACTGCAAGCAAATTTGTATGAATATGAGTCTCTTGCAATATTTTAACATTTTAAGTCACTGCTGACTCTACAGGGCAAAGGGGATCGTAATCCTTAGTCCAATTTCAGGATGATGAATTGAGGTTTTCTCTAACAAGGCAGAGGATAAAACATGTCTTGTTTCAGATATAGTACTGCAAATTGCATATATATTTAAAGTAGGCAAATTCAGTGCCATAATGGTTAATATTTTTGCTAAAATAGGTTGGAGTCCTTATAGTGATATATGATTAAAATTATAAATTAATTATTAAATACCTACTCTGTGCTATGAATTATGTAGTGTGGAATAGATGCTGAAAATGACATTCATCCTTGTAATTAGGTGTTTCCTATCAAGTTAGAATGTTAAGAAAAAGGAGAATCACTGGGCAATAGAGAGTTCCTGGAAAAAAGAGAAGAGAATCATTGCCAAGTAATCCACGAAGGTTTCAGCAACATTGGTCCAAAGATCAGTGTGGGAATTCTAGATAAGAAACATCATGATCAAAGACACTTGAATTCTCAGTGCTCTTTATCTTCCCACTGATGTTGGGCTGTTACAGAGAAGTGGGATTTTGGGTTGGATAATCAGTATGAGGCCCATTTACAGGGCACCTAAATGCCATGTGGGGTGATTTGGACTCTGTGAAATGTCATAAAGAGACATTATAGATTCTTAGGCAGGAATACAACATGATGAAAAAAGAAGTTACAATATATTATTTGGGAAATTGTAAGATTTCATGGATTTGATAGGGACTGGAGACAGGATGGTGAATTGGGACAATGTCACACTGGTTAAGTTTGGAACAATTATACTGTTTATATTGCTTATCTAGTTATGGTGCTTTAACTTCATGAACTGTTTCTCAATCTTTTTTATTCCCCTAGTGTAGTCTAGGTCTAGTTTAGGAGTTATTTAACCCTACTTTAACTATGCCAAGCATAGTTTTAATAGCATGAGGTAGTAAAAAGAGCCTAGGACCAGTGGTCCTGGTCTCATTTAGGCCACAACTAGCTGCAGGCCTGTAGCCAGGTCATCTGATGTCCTTGGGCTTTCCTTCCCTAATTTGGAAATAAGATAATTGACCTGGATGAATTCTAAGACCTTTTCAGTTGAGCTTTCTGCAGACCAAAAGAGTTAAAGGAAGCTTCCAAAATTTTCACCTTATCATTGAGATTCTAAAGTACTGATCATATATTTTAATGCATACTAGGAAAAATACATCTTTAACATTTATAATTTGGTAGAATATTCCACCCTCCTATAAGATAGGTGATAGGTTCATAATGACTACAATATGTAGGCAATTACTTTTTCCAAGAATGTGTTAAAATACAGAAGAAAATAGCAGAAAATTTACCCTTGTAGATGAACACAGTGTGCTTACTGTATAATTTAAATGTTTTAAATGAAATTACTTATTTGCATAATAAGTATGTCTTAAAAATAACAATACTATTCATTGATTTGAAATTAAAACAAAAATAAGTGTAAATCTGGAAAAGATTTCATGTTACTATATAATTAGATGTATTAATAAACGTGGGCTATCACTTGTTAGGCTAAATTTGGCAAAGAAAGGTATTTCAAGGTAATGAATCTCTACTTTTTACTTAACAATTTTCTATTTATATTTTGCAAGTGTTTATTGATTGTCATCAGTTTGTTCACCTCCATAATATGTATATAGTTGTATGACAGATATTTTAAAATAAGTAGCTTTCTAGTATTACTTGTGTAAATTGAAGTTTAAATTTGATCACTATAGGAAATGATTTGTAGGAAACCTTGTGTGAAATATATCAGAATACCCAGATAAACACTACAGATGATTTCTAATGTCTTAAAACTAGGCAAATTATTACAGTGTCTAGACAGAGTCCGAAGACATGGAAGAAAATTTTTGATAAATTGGTTTTATAGACCAAAAAATTATTTGGTTTGTTTAAGTTTTTAAACAAACTTAAAAAATTGTTTGGTTTATTTAATTTTTTAAACCAGTGAGAAGATGCATAATATGATGTTTAGTTACTTGAAAAAAATTAAAAGAAAAGGACATTTTATCCCATGGTGTATTTTCCTTTAATAAACAAATATTTATAAGAGCCATTAGAAAATTATTTCTAATGATCTGGTCTGAGTAGCACTGTCATTGTCATCACCTGGGATGTTCTGTAAAAAAGGCAGATTCCAGGGGTTTTCTGCAGACATAACAGTCTCTGTGTATACCTCTGACATCTATGTTTTAAACAAGTTCCTGGGGAGTTTCTTATGCATACTGAATGTAAGAACTACTTTTCTAAATATATTATTCATTCTTATCCAGCTGCTGCCATTTTTTTACATGTGGTTTGATACTGGGTATTGGAGAGTGGGATCCTGAATTTGAGGGTTGAAGAACAGTACTCTGCTTGGATATCCAGAAAAAAAAATGGAAATAACTGGTTGTTTTATTATCCACAAGTAGGCTTTTCTATCTTTCAGTTTGAAATTAAGAACAATAACAAAATATGCCCTTTTCAGTTCTTAAACTCTCTGAGTGTTCTATACATTTTTGTTATGTAAAACAAAGTATTAGATATTGGAAACTATTGTTTTTTTACTTTCATAACACAGATTTTCCCAAAAGAAAGTTTCTTGTAAGTTGGACTTATAATCATTTTATTTCCTCCATAAAATCACCGAATTTGTCTGCAAATTTTATAGGATTCATAGTCTTTTAAATGTTAAATAAAAAATTCCAAATATGCCCATATTAATTTTTAAGCAACTATAGCCTCTGCTGATAATACTGCTGTTGGCTGAGATTTCTATCAGGAAATTCTTGAGATCATTGTTCTTACATGTAGATATAGATTTTCTTCTTGCCTTTAATTAAAACAAACTTTTTGCCTCCACTCCAAATGTATTACAAACAAAAATGCTGAATTCACAAATGGGGATGATCTCCAATTTGAAGCTAGTCACAGTAATCTCCTTGATGACAAGAAGCATATCTTATTATCTAAGTATTTCTCATTACCAAAAGAATTTTTGCATACAGTGGGTTTCCAATGATACGTAAGTCAATGAATGCTAGTCAAGTTTTATAGGCCCATGTGGCACTGAAGTCGGAGAAAATTATATTATGGAATTTGGACAGTTTCATGAGAAGTCTGTCTTGAATCAGAATTTTATACTTAGACATCAGTGATTTATGGCCTTCATCAGTGGCTTAACACAGTGATTATCTTTTGCTCATATTAATACAGGAGTCTATAAATACTGAAAACTTAAGTTGGTGTTCAATTCCTGATAACCAAATTTTCCTATTCTTTAGCTCCCTAGTTACACCACAGGACTTATAAAATTAATAGAAAAATGCCAATGTCTTTAATTCGCATTCCTTTTTCCTTTCTGATGGTCTTTCTTTTGCACTACCTAGTTTTTGGACAACATCCCTTACTATATTAAATTTTAGATTTCAGAGAGGAAGGGAACTATCACATTTTAACAATCAAGTTTTATCATTGGTCTTGTAATGATGGTGATTTCCTGAATCACCAATTTTTCCCCCTTTACCCTATTCCCCTTTGCCATTTTCAGACTGTGTTGGTGACTGTAAGGTAAACTTGAAGTTTTCTGTCTGGCAAAATCTTTAATCCCTTGGGGATGTTCAAAGTGTTAAGACTGATGGATCTGACAGTGGTAAAGTCTAATAAGAATTACTGTAAAAACCATGATGATCAGGGGAAGACAGTTTGCTTATCTTTTTATGTATCTTGTCTCTCTTCTTCCTGACTCGACAGCTCCCCCCACGGTTCGTATTGTGCATTCAGGCTTGGCCTGTAACATTGAGGAGGAGCGCTATTCGGAAAGGGTCTACACTATACGGGAAGGAGAAACCCTGGAATTGACCTGTCTGGTCACAGGACATCCACGTCCACAGGTGAGTCCCGAACCGTGATATTGTGGAAAACTCTCTTTGACTTTTCTTGGAAGTCAAAAAGTGTACACTTTAGATGATTTAGCTAAAAATGTGTTTGTGTGTGTATGTGTGTGTGTGAAATTCAAGTATGCGTGCAATGCAGGATAAGAGTAGTGGCTGCTGAACATTCACGCTTGAAGTATTCATGTGGATAAGACAAAAAAAAGAAATTTTTGTTTTGGTATTGTGAGAAATTTAAAAGACTTCTAAGGAGGCTGTTAAAAAAGACAACTACAAAAATATCTGTCAGATAACAATTCATATGGCAATGAGTTTATTTTAGAATGTGGAACATGATTTCACGATGACATAATTGCAGTGGAGGAAGCATTTGTTCTAAGAATGTGATGAACGAGGTCACATGTACTTTCCTTACTCCTAGTCATTATATTCATAGAAAACCTCGAAAAACAAATGTTTGTAGGTGCTGTATGAATTCAGGTTCTCAAGTCAGCAGCTATAGCTTTCATAGCTAATTTAGTAGCAGGAACAGAAATTGAGACTTTCAAAGGGCACTAAAATTACAAACAATGAGCAAAGAAAAAGCTTGTAGGAGTGAAAAAAGGGGTTAGATATAAGATAGTATAGTTAGGCTGTGTATCTATGATGTAAAAATTTAATTCAGATACAGAATATTCAGGATGTTTTTATTCATAAATTGCCAATTCTTATTGTCATATATTTAACCTGACTGGTTCAAAATATGGATTGGTATTAAACACAAACACTGTGATGGAAAAGAAGTCTCATTTGATAGACAAAGTTACATATTTTAAGTATTTGTATTACAGAAAAAAAAAAAATCCAGCTAACACAACTGTATATGGGAAAGTAAAGAACAATGTGGAGATTATAAAGTCTCCCATCATTTCTATCTTGTCTTTTGGTCCTGTCATCCTTAACTCTTTAGTCCTCAAGGATGTTTTGACTCTACAGTTTTGACCCTGAAGAACAAATAAAAATAAGCATATGAACTTCACAGAATGAAGCAATAGATTGATAAGACCATAAATAAATGAAATGGTGAAATATGTTTTATAAAACTTATGCTGCTGATAAAATGGAAAACAGTAAAAATAATCTAGAAAAAAATTACTTAAAAATATTAAAATCCATAGTGGCTAAAATTGCAAATTATGACACTTGCTAAGAACTGAAAATTTATTAAAGAATAAAATTGTCTCAATAAAATTGAGTTACAGAAAATTTGACCCAATATAATTAGACTTAGTAGAAAAAATGATTGCAAAACTAAATGTATAAGCACAGAAGCAATAATGGTTAAAATGTGGTGTAGATGAAGCTGATATGTAAAGCATTTTTATTTTCAGATTTATGCAGAAAACAGTATAGTCCAATGAAAATAATTTTACTAAAATTAAAAAATGATAACACTAACTCAAGAATAATATACCAAAGAAAGTTTAGTGTTGTTATAATTTGATTTTCTTAATTTATATACATAGAATAAAAATTCCAGAGTAAAAAAGTTGGGATCAAAGTAGGAAGGTCCGAGTAAACCTAAAAGAAGCCACAAGAGAAGACTCATTGATGCTCCCATTATTCCCACAATGAATATACCAAGTTCTGCAGCTTCTGAACTTCAAATTTTACTTAAAAATGCAACTTATCTTTGTTTGTAAGTCATCCCAGCTGTTCCTCTCCCTCTATCTTCATCCTTACATTCCCTTAATATTAGACATTTCTTATTTTCTCCATACATCTTCCCTTTTGTGATTCAGCAATCTGGATGCAATCTTTGACCTCTGGCCAATCCAAAAGTAGTTCTGAAAAACAGGAGTAGGTTATTGCCTTATTTATTTTCCTGAGAAATTCCATTTTTGGAAACATTTCAATGTGTTATGAGCCTATGAAAAATTTATTATTTCAGTATTATTATTTCTTCATTCCTAGAAGTAATTCAGGTGTTTGCAGGTGAATCAGTTTCAGTTTATATTGCATATTTGGAAAATTAACTGGGCCTCTTCTTTGTTAACAAACTGTATAAGGAAGGCTGACAGAACAGCTGGGCCTTTGCATCCTGTCCAAATACTAAAGGGCATGCTGTTGGCATCTGGTCCTGAGGATAATTTTTCTTGGCTGATACCATGAAGCTGGAATGACTTTCTTGCTCCTATGTCTAATCTAAATATGATAATGCAGTGAAAGAGAGAAGTTCTTCATTCACTCTTCAGAAGATTTCTTAATCTGTTACCTATTCCTGTGGCAACGAGAGTCATAAAAATTTCCATTTCTATAAGTATTCTAAGGCAGCATTTTTTTCTAGATTCTTTAAAATTTTCTTTAAAATAAAATAAGTGAAGAAGGTCAGTACATAGCAGTGGTTAAGAGCATGGTACTGGGACTGCCTGGATATAATCCAGGATCCATCATGACTACTAGTGTGACCTTGGGAAAGTTCCTTAACCTCTCTGTTCTCTGTGCGTCAGTTTTCTTATCTATATAATAGCGATGATGCTAACCATCTTATCTATATCATAGACTCCTTTCAAAAGTTAAATGTATGTGTAAATATATATGTACATATGTATATACACACATATATATAAATATATATACATGGTACATAGTAAACATTATATTGGTACATAATAAAATATATATTGGCTTTATATTATTTTTAAGTAATTTATATTTAGACTCCAACGTCGAACATATTTGAAATAAATAGATTTAAAAAAAAGGTTCTTAGTATTTCTATAGTCTAAATTAAATGCGTTTCAATAAATTTCAATATTTTTGTGTTTTAATGCACTGCGGAGCTTTTGCATCTATGTTAATTAGCTTTTTTTAGCTTGCAAGGACTAGAACTGTGTTCAGACTACCTCATTTAAGGAGGGCTTATTATAAAAATATGTGGGAAGGTAAGAAAGAAAGGAGACAAGGATTTGTCAGTAAATCTACCAACCTAATATTACTTCTGGATATCCATAATTTCAGGATTTTGCTACCTACTCTCCTAATTTTCCTTCTTTTCTTTTTTCTTTCCTTCTTTTCTTTTTTCCTTCCTTCCTTCTTTCATTCCTTCTCTCCCTTCTTCCCTCCTCCCTCTGTTCTTTCTCCCTCAATATTACCACACCAATAACAAATGAATTATGAATATAGTCCTCTTGTAAATGATTTAAACAATAGGATATTTAACATACTGGACCTGTTTTCTGCATCATGTGAGAGACTCTCCAACTGAAACAACTAATATTTTTTCAATGTATCTTTGGATAGACTATGGGAAAGGGTTTAGGAGAAGTATGCAAAAATTTATTAATCACAAATTTTATATCAATGAGTAACTTCATAGGTCCCCCCAACACCCCCACACACAGTCTCATCCCCTGGTGACATACATCTTTATTAAGGTCATGGTTACAAGGGGAAATGTACTCACCATAACTGTTTAGAAGAAAGCTCTTATAGCCTTTCTAATCATTGATGTCACACCTTCAAATAGTTTTGTTACCATTACTTTTAATATAGAATATGGAAAGCCTCTTTTGGTTCAACACTTGATTCCAAAACCACTGATACATTTTATTCCCAGTACATCAGCATTAACCAAAGATTTGTTTTAATTTAATAAAAATCCTCATGAATATAAAGGGTCATTTTTGTTCCTCAGGAGATCTGAATCCATTTGCAGTTATTTCAGAGTTCATCATTTGTTTAATTCCAAGGACAGTCCTGATGCTTAGAAGAAACATTTATCATACAGTTCCAGATACTTGCAAAAACAACGTTAGTCAGTGTACTTAATGAGATAATACATGTTGATCATTTAGCGGAGTACCTAGCAAAAAGTAAATACTTAGTCAATCATCACCATATTTGTGATTCCATTATTGATACAAAATAATAATTTATTCTATAAAGTTAATAATTCTCAGCTATTACTGTCATCACTACACAATTGCAGGTAACCCAGTAGAGTAGGTAGAGTATTTCTTACTCTCCCATTGAAGTTGGTTTTGGTCATATGCCTGGCTTTAACTAATGTATTTTGAGCTAGCTGTAATCTGAGCCAGATGTAGTGTCTGCACTGGGACAAATTGACACACCTCTGATACTAGCTGGTATATAGCTAGTCATCTGATAAATGAATGCTTTTCAGTTCTCAAGAAGAAGCTCTGCTCTGCCCTGGGTCAGGATGAACTGTGTCCCTCTCTGTAACATTATAGTGCACAGGGAATTTGATTATCTTCATAATCTACATAACATTATACTAGTCCATTATATTGATTATATCATGTCATTTTGACCTTTTGAACAGGAAGTAGCAAGTACTCTGGATGCCATATATGATAGACATATGCCAGAGGATGAGAAATACAGTACCAAAATATTAGTAGGTCCGTCAAATTGGAGAAGAGTTTTGGAGTCTGATGGTCTGGGGCATGCTAGGACATTCGATCTAAGGTTATAAAAAAGTTGTTGCTCCTCACAAGCCCACCACTAAGAAGGAGGTCCAGCATATGGTAAACTTTTTTGAACTTTAGGAGCTGCATATACTACATTTGGAAATACTACTTCAAGTCACTTTATCAGGCAACTTTTAAAGGCTATGATTTTCAAGTAAGACTCAGAGGAAGAGAGGGCTCTGCAGCAAGTCCAGGTTTTAGTGCAAACTGCCTTGCTACTCAAGCAATATGATCTAGCAGATTTGGTGTTGGACACAGATGCTGTGTGGATCTTTTATTAGGTCCTAAGAATAGAGTCACAGCACAAAACTTTAGATTCTAGAACAAAACTAAACTTTCTACAGCAGAGTACTAATTGCTGTTTGAAAAACAGCTCTTTGGTCAATAGGGAGTAGGATCCAGTCGATACATGCCCCCTTGGTCAGGCAATTCTGTAACATATTCTACATGGCTCCTTAGAGGGTCCCAGTAGAATGGAGCCCCAGTCACTCTCAGCAGTGACTAGCATAATAACACTTTGTTTTATTGGTTTTTCTCCTTCTCTGTGTCACTTTTCACAGCCCCCTACTCGGCTTCCCTGGGATTAATTCTGAAAATAAACTATCTATTTGTAATCTCTTGTCTCAGATTTTCTTTCCTGAGGCAACTCCAGCATATGACAGTACCTATCTCCTGGACTCAAACCTAATGAGGAGTATGTTTATACATCTAATCAATCCTAGTTTCTGCTTCCTTGCTGCTGACCTTATGTTGCTTAATTCTAATTCAGAATTATTGTACTTCTCCTTTTCCTGAAGACTTGTAAAGGTAAACCACAAGAAACTAGCCAAGGTTGGATGTTTAATTAAATTTTGCTTTTATTTCTTAAGACTTTTATATAATATAATTAGCATGCGTGTGGAGTATATTGTCCTCATTTATTCTCCTCATCTCTTGAAAAATATGTCTTCTACTTGAATTAAATCTAAGCATTGAAAGTTTGCAAGTTCATTTGCAAGGAATGTCATGTGATGGAGATTTACAATATAAATACAGACTGAGGATTTGTTTGGTTTTGACAGCTTTGCCTCTCATGGTCAAAATTGGATCTTCAGAGTGATCAGAAAATGGATATCAAAACAGAGTCAAAATAATTGAATATGCAGATCACATGAAAGTTAGAAATTAGATGTCTACTTTTGAAATCTACGTATTTCAATGAAAAATATTATATATAAGAGTGATGAGACTGTAACCATTATTTTATTACAGCAGTTGACATGAAATAAACTTTTTAAAATTATCAGGGCATTTCCAGAAGATAGAAGGAAATCAGTATTGCCTATCAATATATAATTGAGAATCTATTAATTGTATTGTACATAGTTAAAATGGATCATTTTATGGTAAATAGTTGCAATTCTTTTAATATAGAAGTTCTGAATAACTACATAGACATTGATGATTTGGTTTTGTATTTTTATTGTTAGAAGAATACTCCCATTGACATATTTTCAGATATGTATTATTTGACATATGAGGAGATTTTTAAGTGGTAGATATCCTACAATATAGTTTTTTTCCTTAGATTTTTAATCTTTTTTGTAGTAGTTATTGAGCTGTCAACAAAATCTAAATGGACTAATCTCAACATAGTCTGAAGTGAATTTTTCATGATGGAATGATAATCAAATTAATTGATCTATTTTTAAGTCTATATTACATATACTTATATATATGTACACATAAATATAAATTCATAATAAAGTGTGAGGCATTTGGGCACATTCAACATGCTGTAAATGTTCATTTATAGTTATATGAATCCCTGCTATTTTAAAAAGGTAGCATGAAAACAAATATAGTAGTGGTCTACTTGTAATCCTATTGAATCAAGTTTATCCTCTTCACTTCTAGCTGTTACATTAAAGATGACAATTAAGAGAGTTGGATTTACTTGAGTTTTCAAACTCCAATTTAATGAAACACTCCAGAGGTTGACTTTAAAATATTGAGGTTTGAAACTTAAGTTTAATGATTTTAATTAAAATTATAGAAAATAATACCTGTCTACTTCTGTGCTAAAGAATATCCTGTCAGTGGTAATTAATAATCTATACCAGTGCTGGTTGTAAACATGACACATTTATTTCAAATTAGGCTCATCACAGGCTTTTCCTGAAATGCTCAGAGATGCTTCAAACAAAATCAATAAGGAATAAAACCTTTCTATAATCTGAAAAAGTTAACTTATGCTACACAAAAAAGTGCTTGTAAAATATGAGTATTTTCAGGGCTGGAAAATGAGAAACAGTTATTAATAATGACTCAATTTTTTTTTAGGAATTGCTAATATTTTGATTTTCTTTTAGTGCCAAAGTCTTAACAAAAACCTAAAAATAACGTTTATTTTCCTGACAGTTTTATCTCTTTCTACCTGCAAACATTGATTTCTTCCTTTTTCTGCTTCGTGTGGAACATGAAGAAACATTATCCTATACAACCCGGTCCGTTCTTGTTTACTTACTTGATTTTGGCAGGTATCATTAAATAATGTTGGATAAGCTTGAGCAGAACAAAATCTTTAGTTAATTAGTGTCTTCATTGTTGGGTGTCATAGGAATTCTGTATTTTTTAAGATTAACGTTTAGGCATCCAGCTATGTTCAGTATGGTACTGAATTTAAGCAATCTTTTGCATTGCATTTGTAATCAGAATAATTTACCATTTTGAATAACTCTTCATGGTGCCATCAAGAAGATGGACTGTAACCAATCATTTTGGAAAGAGTTTTCTAAAATAACACAAAAGCATTACATGTGTTATTATATAAAATACATGTAAACACATTTCATGAGATATATAAATTCTACATCAGCTAATGTCTCATATTAGCCTAAAGAGTTCCCTAATTCCAAAATTGTACATGCCTGAATTGCATAGTTGTACATTGTATTAGTTTCCTAGGGCTGCTGTAATAAGGTACTATAGACTAGGTGGCTTAAACAACAGAAATTATTCTCTCACGGTTTGGAAGTCTAGAATTCTGAAATCATGGTGTTAGCAGGGCCATAATACTCCCTCTGAGATTCTGTGTAGAATCCTTCCTTGCCTTTTCCCAGCTTCTGGTGGTAGCCATCAGTCCCTGGTTTTCCTTGGCTTTCAGCCACATCATTCCAATCTGTGCCTCTGTCGTCACCTGTGTGTGTGTGTGTGTGTGTGTCTTTTGAATGGCATTTTCTTCTTCCTGTAAGGATACCAGTCACATTGGGTTATAGGCCCGCATACTCCAGTATAACCTCATCTTAGCTAATTACCTCTGCAACAGCCCCATTTACAAATAAGGTCACATTCTGAGGTACTGGGAATTAGGACTTTAACATACCTTTGGGGGCACACAGTTCAACTCATAACATATATTATTTGTTCTTTTAAATTAGATAGTTTATACCTTTGCTGGGCATATTCTGGGGCTGCTTTTAAAGAGCACATTAGACATGTAATGACTGCTGTGCATCATTAATCTTGAAGGAATTTACAGTGCTTTGCCTACTGATTTAATATATTTGTTGTCTCTTCCACTTGTCTGCACTCCTTTCCCTTGGCCAACTGAGTCAGTGGCTTATTTATCACCTCTTTCATAAAGTCTTGCTTGGTCAAAGAGGCTTGCTTAAGTGCCCTTTCTATGTGATCCCAGAATATCAGGCCATTTCTTACCATAATACATCATAGGGTCCTGCTTTGGGGAGTGAGTGAGAATTTAGACTCTGCAGACAAACTACAGTTTCATATTTCACCTTCTCTACTTTTTCAGCCCTGTGAATGTGGGTAATATATTTAACCTCCCTTTCACTTGTTTTCCTCATGTACAAAATGACGATAGTATTAGTAAATATAGGTTCTTTAAGGATCAAATAAAATCATACAGGGGAGGACAAAAATCATGAATAACGATGATAACAATGATAGAAATAATAAAATAGAATAATCATATTGTTTTTCCATTTCCTGTCTCTCTCACTGAGCTGTAAACTAGAAAGCAAAGGACTGGGTCTTGCAGTCCCATTTTCTATCACAGAGTGAACATATGTCATGATTTGCCTGGGACAGTCCTGGTTTATAGCTATTGTTCTGGTACACTTGTTGATGTCGTTGTATCTCAGTCCCCAAAAGTATCCTGCTTTGGAGGATAAACTATATGGGACCATAAACATAAAAGCTTTCACATAGAGGATCTCATTTATTAAAGGAGTAAATGTGGCAGGCATTATCACTTGGGGTTAATTGTTGAATATTTTAATTAATTCGGTTCCTTTTTAAAAGTACTAAATTTTGTTTGCCTGTGCCTATGTCATTTACCTCTTAGAATTAAGCATTTAAGGAAACCTTAGATTCACTTGTGTAGGCACTGTTGGAAGCCGCATACCTCAGTGCCTGCAGGGATGCATTAACTGCTCCCTTGGTGGTCTCCAAGAGGACTTAATATGTCTTCTTATTTTATTACCCAGCAAGGATTTAAAGACACTTGGGAAATGGGGCTCAATAGTATGAAGCTATTAAAGCCCTGCGGTCGGAGAAGAGTCTAACTTTAAACCTCCATGCCACTTTTGACAATGGTACACATTTTAAATTACAGATATAACAGGGCAACCTTGGGATCTCAGTGACGGAAACATATTCTTAAGTATCAGACAAAAACCTGGTAATTCATTGCTTGGAATTTGTTGCTTAAAACCAAACTACAAAGTCGTAACCCTATGTCTATCTAAATAATTTAGAAATGATGGAAGCCTGGTTTTCATCAGAAAAGGGAAAAAATTGACATCAACAGAAAGTAGAACAGAGTTTGAAAAAGTGTATGCTAAGACATGTTTGACTTCATATTGTCAACTGTCCCCAGCTAATTTTGCTGGAAGCGTTTGAGGGAGTATAGCCTTAAAGTTGTTCATATGGTGCAAAACAGAAAGCCCGTTCCTTCATAAGCACAGGGAATTTGGATGCATGATATAGGATGGATGATCCATAGGTACTTTTTCTCACATATGTTTGGAGCCCCTGCTTGCAGACCAATGCACTCCCTTGGCCAATATTTTAGTTAACAAAACTGGTAAATACTCCAATATTGTGAGGACATCTGTAACATTATGTTTATCAGTCTGAATATTGCCAGTGGTTTGATATGTTGATAGATTAAATTGAAAACTACATTTACTTTCTTATTAGACGTACGCATAATCTAACTCTACAACTTCCCTCACAGCCACTTGTCTACTTGAGATTTTGATTCCCTCTGCTCTTTGATAATCACAGTAAGTCACACACTTGGCTTGTGACTATTTAACATGGCTGCTTAGTATAATTTACAAAAAAAATACAAACCAACATTTTTATTGGTTTATATAATTTTATTATGAGTCTGTGTGTGGGGTGTGTGTTTGTGTGTGTGTGTGTGTGTGTGTGTGTATCCATGGGCACATACTTAATACTTCTTGAACAGATGGTGGCAGTTACTAGTGAGCTTTTATGTCACATGGTCATCAGTTAGGGTTGGACAAGGAAAACAGAAACCATTCTGATTATTTGAAACTCTAAGTTTAGAAAAACAACAAAGATTTACTGTATAGCACAGGGAATTATACCCAAAATCTTGTTATAACTTATAATGGAATATAATCTGAAAAACAAAACAATGAATCACCATGCTGTACACCTGAAACTAAAAACAGTACTTAAATTAAAAAAAAAAAATCCTCTGAGTTTAGAACTGAGAAAATTTAATGAAGGAAATGAATTGCTAGGAATGGAAGTGGCTGAGAAGAGGGAGAAATACATGGCTTTTCCTTTTCTTCTGTCATTCAGTCTTATGCCAGTACCAATCCATTGTTTGAAACCATTGAGAGTCTGGGAAATAGATATAACGTACAAGTGTTTAGCCTCTGCTCAATGGTACAGAGCAGAGTAGAGGAAGTTTTAAAAATGGATTTATGAGCAAACTGACCAAAACCATCCCTCACAGCAGTGGAGAGAGGTACCACCTGGAGAATGCTGGCTGGCTTTCTAGGCAGTCATCCACAGAGAGACTTTTATCTTGGTAAATAAGGCCACTTCAGGTTCTAATACTCATTTTGCAGGTTCATAAACCTGGTTTTGTTAGTATAATGAAAGCAGATTAGGGATGAGTTTGCATTTTCCAAACTCATAAAGACAGATACACATACAAACAATGCAAAAATCAGGTTAGGCATTTATGATGAGAAATGCAATTGCAGATTACAGCAGATTGTTCCACCTGTAAATCAGTGTAGGTAAGCTGCAGATAAGGCAAAATTTTGATCAAAATGCCAAAATTTTAATGTGCAATGGCAAATTGAATATTGCTCTTGTATAGCAGGATCACTCTCTCAACAGGCAAACCAGTTGAGAAGCCAAGCAAAAGTCATGTTGGTTAGCAAGGAATTTTAATTGGGATAGCTGAAGGCTGTCTAATCTATTATGGGATAGGAGACCTTAAGGCTTGAGTCCAATAGTAAAGATTTTCTCTCTCTTGGACAGTTCCCAAATAGTTACTACTTGCCAATTTGTCCTCCTAAAAGCTTATTTTTCTGTTCCCAAGGCAGACCAATTTCTGTTCTGATTGGCTCATTCTTTCTTTAGATATATTACCATTAATACATTCAAT
Organism: Physeter macrocephalus; assembly: GCF_002837175.3. Classification (NCBI taxonomy): domain Eukaryota; kingdom Metazoa; phylum Chordata; class Mammalia; order Artiodactyla; family Physeteridae; genus Physeter; species Physeter macrocephalus. Next base: position 129,724,839 of record NC_041224.1, on the reverse strand, counting down.
CACATTATAGTCAAGTCTCAGAGATGTGTTAATATGGTGCTGACTTTGCATTCTCTCTATTCTGAATTGTTGTGCTTAATTAATTATAACTGCCCTCTCTGAGGACAGTTGTAGTTCCTATATTTCTAATTTCTTTAGGATAGTTGAACCTTATTATTTTTTATTAGAATCCCAATACTCTGATGAAACTTTGAATATATATTATCCCTTCTTCTGCAATTCATACATGTGCAGACTGAGCCTGGAGAAGTTAAGTGACTAAGTCAAGGCTACTCAGATTGTTAAACCATAGAGACTAGATGGTGGCTGCCAGACTGCTGACCTCATACTCCTACTCTACCAACATTTTGTAACCTGAAAATGATTTTACTTGATCACTACTTTGATCAGCTTTTATTATTGTTACCAATTATAGGCATAGCCCATTTGATTTAAATTGTGGTCCCTGAAACAGCAGGATCAACATCATCAGGGAACTTGTTAGAAACACAAATTATTGGGTCCCAATCCAGGCTTGCTGAATCAGAAACTCTAGGGGTGGGGTACAGCAACATATGTCTTAATAAGGCTTCTGGATGATTCTAATGCATTTTAGAGTTTGACGTTCATTCATTTCATGGATTTATATAGTGATGCATTCCAGAATATCCCCAAGATGCTCATATGTAACCCCAGGCGTATGTGGGTCCTAGATATTTACTTACCTTATAAGAGGTACTGCATGCATGTTTTTCATTTCCACAGACTTTCCATTCTCTAGCAGGCAGGGACAATTCTTTTATTGTCACTGAGGTCCCCCTACTGATTACACTTACTGGTTCTTTGGAGGCAGTTCTCTTTCAGAGTATAGTTAATATAGGGTAATACTAGTAGATTGTTTTAGACTTACTTCCTTAGACATAGTGGACCATAGTGGTTCACTACAAGCTTTAGGGAAAGAGATTTAGGTTCCACTTTTGACTTTGTCCCTTAAAAGGTTTTTATGAGGATTAAATTTCATAAAGTATGTAAGGAATTTAGCACAATGCCTGACAAATGTTAGGCACTAAGGTAGGTGCTAAATCACTACTGCCAGTATTACTAATACTACACAGAGCACATACTGCTACCTAAAACTACTGCTGTCTTTGACACCATGTCTGCTTTTCTTTGAATCACAGAGCTCATTTCTCTGTTTCTCATGGCTCCTTTATTTCTCATGCACTCTCAAGAACCTATTCTCTTGTATTATGATCTCAATAAAAACATCAACAGTATGGAGGTTCCTTAAAAAACTAAAAATAGAACTACTATATGACCCAGCATTCCCACTCCTGGGTATATACCGGGAGAAGACCATAATTCAGAAACATACATGCACCCCAATGTTCATTGCAGCACTATTTACAATAGCCAGGACATCGTAGCAACCTAAGTGTCCATCAACAGAGGGATGGATAAAGAAGAAGTGGTACATATATACAATGGGATATTAAAAAAAAGAACAAAATAATGCCATTTGCAGCAACATGGATGGACATAGAGATTGTCATATTGAGTGAAGTAAGTCAGACATTGAAAGACAAATATATGATATTGCTTATATGTGGAATCTAAAAACAGAGTACAAATGAACTTTTTTACAAAACAGAAATAGAGTTACAGATGGTTATGTAACTTACGGTTACCAGGGGGTAAGGGGTGGGAGACTGGGACTGACATATGAACTCTACTGTATTTAAAATAGATAACTAATAAGGACCTGCTGTATAGCACAGGGCCCTCTACTCAATACTCTATAACGGCCTATATGGGAAAAGAATCTTAAGAAAAAAAAAGAGTGGATATATGTATAACTGATTCACTTTGCTGTACACCTGAAACTAACACAACATTGTTTTGATAAAACAACTATACTCCAATAAAAATTTTTAAACAAATCAACAGCATATTTTAAAATTAGGCAGGCTTATTCTAAAATTTATGGAAACAAATAAGAAATCAAAAATATCTAAACATTTTTAAAAGAGTAGATTAACGTAGGAGGATTTACTCTACCATATTTTAAAACATATTATAAAAAATAATTAAAATAGCATGGTATTGTTGCATGAATAGACAGACCAACAAACAATTTATAAAGCCCTAGAAAAGAACCATATATGCAAACAAACAATGTAAAATAAAGACAGTATTTCAAATCATTAGAAAAAACATATATCATTTTAATAGGTCATTTTGGCACAAAATGTTGTCTTTCTAAAAGAAAATACATTTAAATCTTTACCTCACATTTCACACTATTGAAAAAGACATGGTACATCTATTCATTGGATCTCTAGGTGTCTGTGAAAGAGATGAGGAAGATCTTCATACACTACAGAGGAATGATCTCTATGGTTGAGATCTATCTATCATCTGTTTACCTATCATCTCTATTTATACAAATATTTTGATATTTTTAGAAATAAATAATGTCAGAAAAAAACTAATGAAAACAGTTACCATTAGGGAGTGAAAGGAACAAGGATGAAGGGACGGAGATTAAACTAGATATCTTTGAATGTGTTTTACTCTGTATTTTTGATGTTGAAACTATGTATTTTTATATAGTTCTAAAAATTATAAATTATTTTTAAATTCCTAAAAATTGAAGATAAAGCAAATTAACTAAAGTCAATATCAAGGTGATAGAATCAGCACACAAGGAAGAGTGATCTCAAGTGATTTTAAACCATAGTCTTTTGGTTATATGTTAGTGGGATATATCCTAAATGGGGGCAAGGAGGGAGAACTGCAAAGAAAGACTAAATTGCTTTCAGTAGTTGTTTTTTTTGTAGTTATGACATTATTGTTGTTATTTCTGTTGTTGTTGCTTTGAGGCCAAATAATGGCCCCTAAAGATGACCTCATCCTAATCGCTGGATCCTGTGAATGATATGGCACATGAACTTTGCAGATGTGGTTAAGTTAAGGATCTTGAGCTGGGAGATTACTCTGGGGCTCCATGTAAAAGAGAGAAGATGATATGCTGCTGGCTTTGAAGATGGAAGAAAGTAGCAATGATCCAAAGGATGTAGGCAGTTGCAGGAAGCTGGAAAAAGCAAAAACAAACCAAAACAAAAAAACCCACAAAACAATAAACAACCGAACAAACAAAAGAAACAGTTTCTCTCCTTGAAACCCCAAAAGATGTTTGGGACCCATTTTTAAACTTTTTTTCCACCAAAGCTGTTAAGATAATAAATTTATGTGGTTTTTAGCCTCTAAGCTTGTGTAATTTTATCGTAGCAGCAATAGGAAACTAATACAATAGGTTAAAGAATATAATAATAGAAAAGTTTTAAGTATGCACTCAATTTAAATGAAAACTTTGTAATTTTAATTTTAGTTGGAAAAATCCATATGAACTTGTAATTTTCTTTTTCAAAAATACATGCATTTCCTAGCTCAGTCTAATGAAAATTTCTGGAGACAGTAGCAAAGAGCACTCATAGCACCTGGATTTTGATCTCTAAGTAAAATTTCGCAGTAAATGGGACTAGCTTTCCTTGGAAGAATGGCTGATTCCTGTCCAGGGGCAGGAAATACACAAGGTGAGCCTAGATTTTTATTCCAGCCGTAAAACAAATAAAGGATCAAAGATGACTTAGGATCATTTCCAAAGGACACAAAAGCCAACTGGAAAGGGTTTCCACTGGTCAAAGAAGAAACAATTTGAATCTCAAAATGACTGTATTAATGTCAAAGACATCAAAATCTGAGTATATAATGATACCAGAAAGCCAAAACCAAAACCAAAACCACAACATTAAAAAATAAACCAACAAAAATTTAATGGTCACATTTAGAATTTTCTGACACTCATTTTTTTTAAAATTCCTTGCTTTTCTATACAGCTGTATTTCAAAGTAAGCAAACACTTGTTGAAGAAAGTGTCTTCTTTAGAGATGAACTTCAGCTAATACATGCTGAAAAAATACAGAATTTAAACAATCACCATTTTTCAACCTCCCCCCAAATTAATGGCTCTAGGCAAGGATCATCAATGACTGCTAAAATTATTAGGTGAAATATGTTGAGGAAATTTAAAGTGGATGGATCACTGTAAGAACACCTGGACCCTCTGATCAGTATTAACCTAACTGACAATGGGACAACCAGGTATTCTATGCCTCTTGATGATAAGCACTAGGAAGTACACAGTGCTACCCATGAATTATTCTTGCTCTGTTCCCAAATAAATTTAAAAGTGAACCTAAATATAATGAAGCCTATAGAATTAACTAGCAATTTCTAGAAAATATGGAGTTAGAGAGCAATGTTAAATAGCACCAGCATGCAATCACCTAAATATGGATTGTAGGAAAATGTATAGGACAGATCACCTAGTACATAATATGGGTGAGGAAAAAATGTTATAGATTTAAATACCTAAGTGTCATATTCTAATGGATAAGATTTTTCCAGATTCTTACTGAAAAAAAATATTTAAAAGGACTTTAAGAACAATCGAGGACTATTGAACATAGCCTGGTTTATATTATATTAAGGAATTCTTGTTTGTAGTACAAGATGTAATGAATAGTATTATGGTTAAGTATTTTAAATGGACTATTCGATAGAGATAATATGAAGTATTTACAGAAGATATGATACAATGTCTGTAATTTGCTTAAGATACTTCAAGAAAACTAAAATAAGTGATTGTTTTAAAAAGATGAGAGGAAGGATAGGGGAACTATGAATGATAAATTATTGTTTGTTGAAGCTTGTGAAGGGTATATATGGGCTAATTAAGCAATTCTATTTACTTTTGTGTAGGTTTAAAATTTTCCAGAATATTATGATAAACATCAAAAGTAACATTGGATAAAGTAACATGGGATTTCCCTGGTGGTCCAGTGGTTAAGACTCCACGCTTCTTCCAATGCAAGCGGCACGAGTTTGATCCCTGGTTGGGGAACTAAGATCCCACATGCTGCCTGGTGAGGCCAAAACAAAAAATATTAACATTGGATTGGCTCTAGCACATAGATGACAAATAATTAACTCTGCAGAGTCCTGTAACTCAGAGCTGGACAGTGAGAGTTTTAGCCTGGAAAACATTTTAAAGCAGATAAGCCAAATATCTAAACACCTAGAAAAATTGTTTAATTGTGATATAATTGATATATAACATTGTGTCAGTTTAAGATCTATAGCAGGTTGATTTGACCAGTTTATATATTGCAATATGATTACATTTATAGTGTTAGCTAGCACCTTTATTATTTCACATAATTCTCATTTCTTTTTTGTGGTGAGAATATTCAAGATTTAGTCTCTTAGCAACTTTGAAGTATATAATACAGTATTGTTGACTATAATCACTAAGCTTTGCATTACATCTCCAGAACTTATTCATCATCTAGTTCCATATTTGTACACTTTAACATCTCCCCAGTTCTGCCACCCCCAGTTTCTGGTAACTGCCATTCTCTCTGTTTCTATGAGTTCAGGCTTTTTAGATTCCACATATTAGTGATAGCATAGTTTTTGTCTTTTTCTATCTGGCTTATCTCACTTAGTGTATTGCCCTCAAGGTCCATCCATGATATAGCAAATAGCAGGATTTCCTTCTTTCTCATGGATGAATAATATTTCATTTCACATATATGCCACATCTTCTATATCTATTCATCCATTGACAAGACACTTAGGTTTTTCCCGGTCTTGGCTATTGTGAATAAAACTGTAATAAACATGGGAGTAAAGATATCATTATGTCCTGTTTTAAAAATGTTATTTTAAATCTTAGTAAAAACATTCATAAAAATTTTAACCTTGAATATAATAACTTCCTCTTATATCCATCATAAAATGGATTATATAATATTTAATAAATTATACATGAAAATTAACTTGCATTTTTATTTTGGTTACTAGATAGATAAATGTCTGAAAATATTTTTTTAAAAAAAGGGTATTGGATTTAGAAATAATTATTCTCTAGTCCTTTTTAATTACTAATAATTACACAGACACATTTCATAGTTCTGGCAGATTAGGTACAAGTGACTTATATACTTTTCCCTAGTTGATATATTCAGTTTCCACTAATTAATATTAAGCCCATTATCTGCAATTAAATAGATTTATTCTCTGAAATCTGTCTCTGGTCAATATTGCCCAATCAAATGCATAGGCGTTAGTTAATGGGTATATGTGTTCTATATTTGTTGGTTAAATTAATTATTCATAATTGTTCACCCAACACCTATTTATGAAGCATCTACTAGTGCAGTGCTAGTCAAAGCAAGGTGATAATGGTCTAAATGTGCAATTAGTTATTTAAGTCTGGCTTCCTTGAAAAATATAAATCCATCTTGTTAATTATTTATCCTCACTGCATACCTTTTCATTGTTTATCTTCTATCATAGTATCTTAGATCAAGTTTCCTGGAAGCAGTTCCTGAGATGAGGATTGGTGTATAAGTGATTTGTTAAGGAAGTGTTCATAGGGGAGACTGGTAAAGGAGTGGGGGAAGCAGGGCAGAACAGAAGGAAGCCACAAGACATGTGATATCAGGCAAAGGCCCTTAGAGGGTGGCTTCAGCCTGATGCTGAAGGGAAGGTCTGCAGTGTAAGTTATAACTCAGCGTTTTCCTAGCCCTCATAGCTTTCAGTTGGACCTTCTACCCTACACACAGTGACCTAGACCTGATTAATATATATTTGTTAGATAAATAAAAGCTAGACATGGTCAGGAATATCAAGGAGCTTAGACTCTAATCATAGGTTAAGACACAGAGGAGTTAATCAAATCTGTAAGAGCAGTAAAAATAAATCGCTATTGGGTTTAGAGGAAGAACAATTTTTTTTTTCTTTTCTACCACCTTTTCATAGAATTATAATCTTTGAAAAAAATCTTAAGGTATACTTGACAGTCTCCTAGATATAGTTTAGAATCCAGAATAATAACTAGGATACGTAAACTGAACTTTGCCTCAGGGCCTTCAAATTAGAGGATACAAATCATTTAATTAGTTAAAAGAATATAGATATTTTTTAAATGTTTGCATTACGTGGACCTTCTTTTAGAACGTACACTCCTTTAACTGAGCTTAACCTAGTATAGTGTTACTAATACCCTTTTGAGAACTACATTGTACATTATAAAACTGGCATGATGGTGTGCCAAAGTTACTAGGTATGGCTCTGTGGGAATCTCCTCTGTTCTAAACAAACTGTCCTGCCCCTAGGTTCGTCAGAACCATTTTTTTTTTTTAGATTCCATATATATTTATTAGCATATGGTATTTGTTTTTCTCATTCTTAATTTGGTTCTTTCTTACTCTTCATTCAAGGCCTAAGCTCAGATGTTTTCTTAGATATGACACCAAAAGCACAAGCAATAGCAACAACAACAATGAAACGGATAAATTAGACTACATCAAAATTAGAAACATATGTGCTGCAAATAAGACCAAGAAAGTGAAGTGACAACCCCCAGAAAGGGAGAAACTATTTGCAAATAATATATCTGATAAGGAACTTGTATACAGAGTATATAAGTTACTCTTATGACTCAATTATAAAAAGAAAAAACCAATTAAAAGATGGGCAAAGGATCTGAATAGACATTTCTCCAAAGAAGATATACAAATGGCCAATAAGCACATGAAATAGATGCTCAAATCTTTAGTCGTTAAGGAAATGCAAATCAAAACCTCAGATCAGCTATACATATACATATATCCCCATATTTCCTCCCTCTTGTGTCTCCCTCCCTCCCTCCCTATCCCACCCCTCTGGGTGGTCACAAAGCACCGAACTGATCTCCCTGTGCTATGTGGCTGCTTCCATAGATGCTCAAATCTTTAGTCGTTAAGGAAATGCAAATCAAAACCTCAGCAATATAACACATCATAACCACTAAATTGGCTATAAACAAAAAGAAGGATAATGACGAGTGTTGGTGAGGATGTGGAGAAATTGGAACCCTCTTACATTGCTGGCAGGAATGTAAAATGGCGTAGCCACCTTGGAAAACAGTTTGGCAACTTTTCAAAAAATTAAACGTAGAGCTACCATATGAGCCAGCAATTTCATTCTTAGGTGTATACTTGAGAAATAAAAACCAGTTCACAGGGACTTCCCTGGTGGTGCAGTGGTTAAGAATCTGCCTGCCAATGCAGATATATTCAGTTTCCACTAATTAATATTAAGCCCATTATCTGCAATTAAATAGATTTATTCTCTGAAATCTGTCTCTGGTCAATATTGCCCAATCAAATGCATAGGCGTTAGTTAATGGGTATATGTGTTCTATATTTGTTGGTTAAATTAATTATTCATAATTGTTCACCCAACACCTATTTATGAAGCATCTACTAGTGCAGTGCTAGTCAAAGCAAGGTGATAATGGTCTAAATGTGCAATTAGTTATTTAAGTCTGGCTTCCTTGAAAAATATAAATCCATCTTGTTAATTATTTATCCTCACTGCATACCTTTTCATTGTTTATCTTCTATCATAGTATCTTAGATCAAGTTTCCTGGAAGCAGTTCCTGAGATGAGGATTGGTGTATAAGTGATTTGTTAAGGAAGTGTTCATAGGGGAGACTGGTAAAGGAGTGGGGGAAGCAGGGCAGAACAGAAGGAAGCCACAAGACATGTGATATCAGGCAAAGGCCCTTAGAGGGTGGCTTCAGCCTGATGCTGAAGGGAAGGTCTGCAGTGTAAGTTATAACTCAGCGTTTTCCTAGCCCTCATAGCTTTCAGTTGGACCTTCTACCCTACACACAGTGACCTAGACCTGATTAATATATATTTGTTAGATAAATAAAAGCTAGACATGGTCAGGAATATCAAGGAGCTTAGACTCTAATCATAGGTTAAGACACAGAGGAGTTAATCAAATCTGTAAGAGCAGTAAAAATAAATCGCTATTGGGTTTAGAGGAAGAACAATTTTTTTTTTCTTTTCTACCACCTTTTCATAGAATTATAATCTTTGAAAAAAATCTTAAGGTATACTTGACAGTCTCCTAGATATAGTTTAGAATCCAGAATAATAACTAGGATACGTAAACTGAACTTTGCCTCAGGGCCTTCAAATTAGAGGATACAAATCATTTAATTAGTTAAAAGAATATAGATATTTTTTAAATGTTTGCATTACGTGGACCTTCTTTTAGAACGTACACTCCTTTAACTGAGCTTAACCTAGTATAGTGTTACTAATACCCTTTTGAGAACTACATTGTACATTATAAAACTGGCATGATGGTGTGCCAAAGTTACTAGGTATGGCTCTGTGGGAATCTCCTCTGTTCTAAACAAACAGAGGAGGATTTCACACTGCATCATGCTTCCATGCCATTGCTTGTTCTATTACCTTTGCCTAGAATGAGCTTCCGCTGTTCTTTTTTTTTTCCTGTGCCACTAGTCACATGAGGCTATTTATTTATTTATTTATTTATTTTTAACATCTTTATTGGAGTATAATTGCTTTGCAATGGTGCGTTAGTTTCTGCTTTATAACAAAGTGAATCAGCTATACATATACATATATCCCCATATTTCCTCCCTCTTGTGTCTCCCTCCCTCCCTCCCTATCCCACCCCTCTGGGTGGTCACAAAGCACCGAACTGATCTCCCTGTGCTATGTGGCTGCTTCCCATTAGCTATCTGTTTTACATTTGGTAGTGTATATATGTCCATGCCA
>NC_041224.1:129702925-129714956 GCF_002837175.3 Physeter macrocephalus | reverse complement strand
GTCTTTATTCCTGTCCTGCCCCTAGGTTCGTCAGAACCATTTTTTTTTTTTAGATTCCATATATATTTATTAGCATATGGTATTTGTTTTTCTCATTCTTAATTTGGTTCTTTCTTACTCTTCATTCAAGGCCTAAGCTCAGATGTTTTCTTAGATATGACACCAAAAGCACAAGCAATAGCAACAACAACAATGAAACGGATAAATTAGACTACATCAAAATTAGAAACATATGTGCTGCAAATAAGACCAAGAAAGTGAAGTGACAACCCCCAGAAAGGGAGAAACTATTTGCAAATAATATATCTGATAAGGAACTTGTATACAGAGTATATAAGTTACTCTTATGACTCAATTATAAAAAGATGAAAAAACCAATTAAAAGATGGGCAAAGGATCTGAATAGACATTTCTCCAAAGAAGATATACAAATGGCCAATAAGCACATGAAATAGATGCTCAAATCTTTAGTCGTTAAGGAAATGCAAATCAAAACCTCAGCAATATAACACATCATAACCACTAAATTGGCTATAAACAAAAAGAAGGATAATAACGAGTGTTGGTGAGGATGTGGAGAAATTGGAACCCTCTTACATTGCTGGCAGGAATGTAAAATGGCGTAGCCACCTTGGAAAACAGTTTGGCAACTTTTCAAAAAATTAAACGTAGAGCTACCATATGAGCCAGCAATTTCATTCTTAGGTGTATACTTGAGAAATAAAAACCAGTTCACAGGGACTTCCCTGGTGGTGCAGTGGTTAAGAATCTGCCTGCCAATGCAGTAGACACAGGTTCGATCCCTGGTCCGGGAGGATCCCACAGGCCACTGAAGCCCGTGCGCCACGACTGCTGAAGCCTGTGCACCTAGAGCCCATGCTCCGCACCAAGAGAAGCCACCGCAATGAGAAGCCTGCGCACTGCAATGAAGAGTAGCCCCCACTCGCTGCAACTAGAGAAAGCCTGCGCAGCAACAAAGACCCAATGCAGCCAAAAATAAATAAAAATAAATTTATAAAAAAAGAAACAAGATCACAGAAAACTTGTACACACAAATGTTCTTAAAGCATTATAATAGACTCAAAGTGGAAACAACCCAAATATCCATTAATTGATGAATGAATTAATAGAATATAGCACATTCATGCAATGGAAAGTTATTCAGCAATAAAAATAAATGAAATAATAGCACATGCTACAACAGGATGAACTTTGAAAACACTATGCTAAGTAAAAAAGTCAGTCACAAAAGGTCACATAGTATATACTTCTATTTACATGGAAAGTCCAGAATAGGCAAATCCAGAGATGTGATGTATATTAGTGGGTGCTTAGGGCTTGTGGGGGTGAGAGTAGAGGTGGTGGAGGGAAATGATGAGTGACAGCGAATAGCTACCGAGTTTCTTTTAGGGGGCCCAAAATGATCTAAAATTTGATTTTGGTGATGGTTGTACAACCATGCAAATATGTTAATTGTTGAATTGTAAAGTTTAAATGAATGGATAGTATGGTATGTGAATTATGCCTCAATAATATCTCAATAAAACTTTTTTTTTTAAAGCCCTGAGTTTAAATGTGGCTTCTAGAAAGATTTTCCTGAAACTTCAGTTGGAGCTCATTTCCCTTTCTTTGTGTTGCTGGTGTATATATTTATATTATCAGGCATATTGCATTAAAATTCCTCATGTGGATGTCTTTACCACTAAACTAAAAGTTCCTCAAGATCAGAGATAAATAAAAATAATTCTCCTTCTCCTCCCTCTCCTCCCTCTCCTCCCCCTCCTCTTCCCTCCTCCTCCCACCTTCCTCTTTCTCCCCCGCCCCCCCTTCCGCCTCCTCCTCATCATCACTAGTACTATTATTATTTTGCCAGCGTCTAGCATAGATGTATAGGAAGAAACCATCTGAACTTAACTATATTATCCCTTATATTCATACAGCCTTTTGAGCCTGTTTAGAAATTTTATAATATTGAAAAATTTTGAAATGCTTATGGACAATAAGTAATCCTTCCCTAAATGTTAGAAAATGCCATGTGCAATACTCTTTTTTTTAACACCTTTATTGGAGTATAATTGCTTTACAGTGGTGTGTTAGCTTCTGCTTTATAACAAAGTGAAACAGCTATACATATACATATATCCCCATATCTCCTCCCTCTTGCTTCTCCCTCCCATGCTCCCTATCCCACCCCTCTAGGGGGTCACAAAGCACCGAGCTGATCTTCCTGTACTCTTTTTTTAATGGAGGACAGGTTTTGCTTTGAAACTGCAGATGATAAAGACAAGTTTCAAGAGCAGATAATCAAAATTTGCATGCAAAAAGTGACAGAATGTACTGGGCCATTAATGTCATGACTTTATGAAAGACAGATCAGACTCAGTTTATTTTTTTCTCATAATATAGACTTTATCAATTTAAAAAACCTTATGATTATTTTATCTTTTTAAAAACACCACAAACATTGTTAATTTGCTCTTACTTCTCCTTGCCTCAGTATACTTGAGTGAAAGATGGATTGAACCACCAAAAACCTTGGTTACTCAAATATTATTTTATGGTTTTACTAAAAGATTTCATTGTCATCTTAATTTCATTAATAACATGAATATAATTTGATATGATTTTTGAAGACAGCTTTATGTAACTATTATAAATTGGTTTTACATTAAAAGTTATTCTTGAAGAAAATAGAAAGTCCCTTACCTCAGTGATTTTCAAGATTTTGTGAAATGAACTCTTTTTCCCAACCAAAATCTCACTCAAAATCCAGTATATAAATCATATAAGAACAAGGTTCATCTGCTCATTAGGAATTTATAACGAGGGTCAAGACACCCAGCCTCTAGCCACAGTAGTCTTCTGGGCCACCTCCAAAGATTGCTTAAGGCTGCTTAGAGCAAAAACCACTGCCTTAGTTAGGTGGAAAGTAGGTCTATGCATCTTCTTGCACCTGGGGAATTACATTTTTTTTAGTAACCAATTACCTTGAAGTAAGCTAAGTTAATGGCGTTTTGCTAACTGATAAGCAAACACTGGAAGCTACCTCTTATGCATATTGTTTTATATAGACTGTTTTTTTATAAAAAGGCATTAATAGGTTAACTCAGTGATAATACACTGGGGTGATGAAAACAGCTATGAAATGGATTGCATGTAATTTGTTACTAGAAATATTTAAAGTGCCAATTTTTGCAAATAGTTCACTTGAAAAAAAAGAAAATTCAGGGTTATTTTTATAGTAAAATTATTTTATTGCTTTTTTTTTCTTCATTAAAAGCACTAATTGGAGAACAGAGAAAAGAGTGGAGTAACAGTTGGTATGGGGATTGCTTATAACCTGAATGTGACTTTGGGAGTGGGTGAAGAGTGAACAGTATCCATCCACTCCTTATCTTCATCTCGATCTCAGTCTCTCTCTTTTTTCTTCTGGATCACATACCTGGCTATCTGTCTCAGCTCTGCTGTTCACCCACAGTGGAATCTTCAAAATGACCTTTAACTTTCATTTTAGTTTCCTCATCTAAGCAATAAGGATAATTGTGCTGCCTTCCTCACGGGGTTTTGTGGTATCTAAATGATACAGTCCATGTAAAGCACGTAGCAGAATGTCTGGCTTGTAATTAGCGTTCAATGAATATTAATGATTGACCTTTTAATTAGCTGTTTCCTTTCCCTTTTTTCTCCCTTCCTTAAATTTCTTATTTATACTTACTGAAGAAAAGTGCTGAGCATTCTTGTTTGACTTCTCAAGGCTTTAGTTTGGATGTGCTTTAACGAAATAATAGTTTAAAAGGGGAAAACAAAGCATTGTTACTTATGACTATCTAGCTTATAAAAACTGGGGTGCACAAAATAGAGAAATATCAACACTTAAATTAACAAACAATGGTTTTCCGTATATTGTTAGATTAAACAGTTTTTGTATGAGTTGATCACCCTTAATGGAGAAGGAAAATTATTTTAGAAATCCAGGGGAAATTAGGAGCTAATATTTGCTTTGGGGAAATCACTTATAAGTATAATTTTATTAATGATTAAAAGTTACTTATAATTTTAATAACTTTTTAAGAATTATTTTCTAACATTATTGGTGTTGCTGTATATAAAGAGAGTAATAGTCTCATCAGCTTAAGTGATTTATTCAAAATCAAGAGGTGCACAGCCAGCCACAGGGCTTGGGATGGGAACTCTGATGTTATCATTCCTGCTACTCTTTGATACCTCTTTCCAGGCTTCCAGGGTCTTTTTCAATCACAGTCTCTGTATTTTCCCGGGTTCCACTTATACTCATTTCTCATCCTCTTCTATAGAGTGATCCTTTGCAAAAGGGCCTAGAATCACAGTTTAGACTTTTAAATTTCATCTGTATTTCCATCTTTAAAAAAAACAAAAAAACTACACAAGGCTTTGGATAGCAAGCCAGCAAACTTGCTCACATAATTTCCTGCACTTTTGTAGTACTTTCTTTTTAAAATTGGTAGAAGGAGGGAAGAATTATATTAGTGATTTTAAGTGTGCTTACAGATTAAAAATAAAAGGAAGACAGGCATTCAGAGGTAAAGTTATTGCTAATTATTAGTGGAATGATGATTGAAAGGGGAGTGGTCAAGGCTTTGGGGGAAGGAGAGAGTAAGTGGTGCAGATACTGAGGTTTGGAACCATTTTAGGTTCCTCTCCCTCATAGTGAGGATCCCAAAACTTGCACTGGCTACTGTCAGAGGATGTTCCTTCATGCGCAAAGTGAGGAATCCCACACAGGAAAGAAAACAGCCAAATGAGACAGAAGAGAAAGAGTAAATTTCTCTGTACCTCAAGGAAGCTTCTAGAGACAGCATTAATCCTGCCAAATACAGATTTTCTCCATAAGATTATGCTAGAAGAAATCACGTGAATAAACAAATCTTTATGGTTTTTAAAATCAAATTAAGTAATATATCCTTCCAGCTATTTCTATTACTTTCGATATATATTCACACACACACACACACACACACTCTCACATACACACATATGTGCAATCTGTCCCAAGCAAAAGTAAATATATAATAATTTGTAGTTTTCTTGAAGTGATGATCATCCCTCTATGAACTATTTAAATAGTTTAGTGTTTTTCCACCACTAGATTTTGTCCTAAAAACACTGTGAAAGACTTCATCATATTCCACTTCTCATTCCAGGCCACCTTGTCTTTTGAGTGACACATAAACCAAGAATAGATGTAAAACACTATGATTCCTTTTCCCCATTAACATGAATTTATATTCTCTAAATATATTTGACTATTTTGCATTTTCTAGGCCTGTTAAATTACAGCAGCTGAAACCCTTTTCTCTCTGATTTCCTAAATGACATATGCCCATATTACCAACATGAATATGAATGCTTCTCTTCTTAGTTATACCACTTCAGCATGACTGGAGTTCTCTAGTTTATGTAACCACTTAGTCTGTTCTATTAGGCAAAATCCAGATTGCATACACATGGGATAGAAAATTCTGGTACTTTGAAAAGAGTAGAAGAAAATTACATTGCCTTTTTTTAGAGCACAAATAACCTCGATATAGTGTTTAAGTGTCTAATATTGTTTAATGGAAAAATCCATTGTACAGTTCAAACTAAATGAAATAGTGTTGTAAGTTAGGGTGCTCCTTCAAGCAGCATCTTAAGTAGATACTTATGCACTTCTGAGTTCAACCCACAGCAGCCATGCAGCCTCAGAGCTTGTTACGGAATTTCATATTCCTTTAATGGAAATGGCTCCATGCTGCGCTTTCCCTTTTCCAACTGTGGAAGTAATAGTTAGTAATCAAGTCGTAATGTAATAATCACAAGTACAGGGAAATGCTGGCTGATGTAATAGGTTGCAAGGGGAAAACATATTGGTGTTGTTCCAGACTTCATTTCATCAGTCTTTTTGTTGTGTGTTGAAAGAATCTAGGCTTATAGGTGAAAACCACCCCTCAAAAGTGCCTATACAGATAAGACCATATCACTTGCTTACTCTTACTGAATTTTTCTCATCTGGGTTCTCGCAAAGAGCCACAAATTTGAGAATTTTATGTTAAAATCTGAAAAAGCAGTGTGCTCTGAACAAGAACCCAGAGCATTTCATTCTTAATTCTAAAGCCCCTCACATATGTAACTGATATTTTAATGAAGCATATATCAATAAAACATTTATATTCTGTATTGTACAACTATCTGACTTCTTTCAAAAACTGATTATTTATAATGTTTCAGGAATTTTCATAACAAAAGCTACTTGCTGCTTAGAAAAAGCTATTACTACTGCTTCTTAATTTATGATCACCAAAACTCTCTCAATTAAGGTACAGAGTCCTCTAATTTAGAAATTAAATTATATACTCATTGTGTAATTATCTGGTCCACTCTTTTCAATTTTTTCTATAGGGAAACTGGTCTCTGGGAAGTTAACTAACTTTCTCTGTTCATGCTTGAAAGAGTGGTATGAATGAATACAGTTAATGATGATAACGGATCATGTAAAATGGCCTATAGCTTCTCTCTTACAAAAACAAATATATGACATAGCCTAGCTGAAGAAAATGTTTGTGCACGGACCCATGAAATACAATTATACAGTACCAGGCAGTGATCTTAAGGGTTAGAGCATATTTTCCTTAAATATATCATTCAGCCAATTCCATCTACTTAATTGCATGAAGTTTTCCTCCCATTGGATGTTTCCTTGATCTATAAGGACTTCTCTCTTCCTCAGGTATTAAGGAAGAGGTTTTTGCTCACAGGGGTGAGCCTTGTTTCAGAGTCCTCTGTGAAAACCATATACAGGTACCCCTTGCTCTCTGAAAGTTCACCTTATGCCATTTTGTTTTTATGAAAGACTTATATTCATACCTGTTTTACGTTAATTGAAAGAAATCCAAAGAGGATTTTCACTTTTACAAAAAAAGCAGTTACCTTACCAGTGTAGGTCTTTCATAAAAGCGAAATGGCTTTTATGAAAAAAAAAAAGCAAAAAAAAAAAGCAGGGAAAGCAGGGGAAACCTGTAATCACAACAGTGTTAACTTTTTTTAAAATTAGAACTTACTAATTTAAATAAGATTTTGCTATTATTGCCTTTGCCTATGCAGTTTTTATCCCTAAACACTGATTCCTGCCAACCCTGCCATAGCTCATTTACTCCTAAAATTCATGCTTCATGAGTGCTGAGAATGTTTTGGGTATGGTTTGAAGTAGAGTTATGGTGGTATTCTCAGATCATCACAGGGTGGAGATAACTGTGTAACCCAAATTGCATCCCTTTTTCTAAGGCATAAATAACTGTTTAATGTTTTGACACCACAGAGATCAGGATTGTGTCTAGACTTTTGGCAAAAAATAGTTCATGTTTTAAGAGATGGAAGATTTGGAAGCATTTGCCATCTTGCCTTCTCATTCATTCCCACGTTTAAGGATGAAATGTCTCTGAATTCTTCTCCTGCAGTCCTGCCTTACTTTAATATCTGAGAAATTCCAGATGTTCCAGATATTCTTGTAGTATTGTTCTTTTTTACTAAATTTTCTAAAATTCCTTCTGTGATGAAAATTCCATTCCTATATATAAAGAGAAAATAAAATGTTTTTGAGGACACATGAATAGGTGAAGCCTTGGTCATACTATAGGAAGTACTTAAACACAAAAACAAAATAATGTTTAAGGAAAATTGAAAGGACATTGTTCAATACAACCAATAAATATTTCTTAAATAAAACATTTTAAGCATAGTGCTGAGCACCTGAAGAGTATACCTTTGGCCCATTAAAGGGCTTTAATTTTTTTTAAGTGCTTTAAAAATAAACCAAACTATTAGTCATCAGATTTCCCTGGTGGTGCAGTGGTTAAGAATCCGCCTGCCAATGCAGGGGACACGGGTTTGAGCCCTGGTCTGGGAAGATCCCACATGCCACGGAGCAACTAAGCCCGTGTGCCACAACTACTGAGCCTGTGCTCTAGAGCCCACAAGCCACAGCTACTGAGCCCACGTGCCACAACTACTGAAGCCCGAGTGCCTAGAGTCCATGCTCCCCAACAAGAGAAGCCATCACAATGAGAAGCCTGTGCACTACAACAAAGAGTATCCCCCACTCACCACAACTAGAGAAAGCCCGTGTGCAGCAATGAAGACCAAACACAGCCAAAAATAAATAAATAAGCAAAGTTTTTAAAAACCTATATGTCATAAAATAACCTTTTAAAAAAAATTTTAAAATCAAATTTTTAGTCACCTATACTACTCATAATAAATAATACTGGTAAACATAATAACACAAAATAAAGCCAACAGTGGATAGAACTGAACCTGTTAAAATTTATAAAAGAAGCAAGAGGAGACAGGATGGTGGAGTAGAAGGACATGAGCTCACCTCATCTTACAGAAACAGCAAAATCACAACTAACTGCTGAAAACCATCAACAAAAAAATGCTGGAACCTGTGAAAAAAGATACCTTACATCCAAAGACAAAAGAAGCTATAACAAGATGGTAGGAGGGGCACAATCACAATAAAATCAAATCCCATGCATGCTGGATGGGTGACCCACAAACTGGAAAATATACCACAGAAGTTCTCCTACAGGAGTGAAAGTTCTGAGCCCCACGACAGGCTTTCCAGCCTGGGTGTCTGGCAACAGGAGGAGGAGCCCCCAGAGAATCTGGCTTTGAAGGCCAGGAGGGTTTGTTCACAAGAACTCTACAGGATGGGGGGAAACAGAAACAACACTCTTGGAGGGCACACAGAGGGTCTCACATGGAGCAGGACCTGGGGAAAAATGTGGTGACCTCATAAGGGACTAAGCCAGACTTATCTGCTAGTATTGGAGGCAGGGGGTGACTGTGGCTCACTGTGGGGACAAGGACACTGGCAGTGTAGTTCTGGGGAGTACTCATTGGCATGAGCCCTCTTGCAGGCTGCCATTTTCTCACCAAAACCAGGTGCCACACAACAGCCTGCAGGCTCCAATGCTGGGATGCTTCAGGCCAAACAACCAACAGGGTGAGAACACAGCCCCACCCATCAGTAGACAGGCTGCTTAAAGTCTTCCTCTGTACACAGCTGCCCAATAAACACAACCCCTGACAAGGCCCTGCCCACCAGAGAGATAAGACCCAGCTCCACCTACCAGTGGGCAGCTTCCTTCCTCCCACCAGGAAGCCTGCATAAGCCTCTTAGACAGCCTCATCCACCAGAGGGCAGACAGCAGAAGCAAGAAGAATTAAAACCCTGCAGCCTGCAGAACAGAAACTGCAATCACAGAAAGTTAGTCAAAATGAGGGCAGAGTAATATATCCCAGATGAAGGAACAAGATAAAACCCCAGAAGAACAACCAAGTGAAGTGAAAATAGGCAATCTACCTGACAAAGAATTCAGAGTAATGATAGTAAAGATGATCCAAAATCTTGGAAAAAGAATGGAGGCACAGGTCGAGAAGATATAAGAAATGTTTAACAAAGACCTAGAAGAACTAAAGAACAAACAGAGATGAACAATGCAATAATTGAAATGAAAAATACACTGGAAGGAATCAATAGCAGGATAACTGAGGCAGAAGAACGGATAAGTGAGCTGGAAAACAGAATGGTGGAAATCATTGCTGTGGAAAAGAATAAAGGAAAAAGAATGAAAAGAAATGAAGACAGTCTAAGAGACCTCTGGACAACATTAAACACACCAACATTTGCATTATAGGGGTCCCAGAAGGAGAAGAGAGAAAGGACCTGAGAAAATATTTGAAGAGATAATAGCTGAAAACTTCTCTAACATGGGAACCGAAACAGTCACCCAAGTCCAGGAAGTGCAGAGAGTCCCAGGCAGGATAAACCCAAGGAGGAACATGCTGAAACACATAGTAATCAAACTGACAAAAATTAAAGACAAAGAAAAGATATTAAAAGCAACAAATAACATACAAGGAACTCCCAGAAGGTTATCAGCTGATTTCTCAGCAGAAACTCTGCAGGCCAGAAGTGAGTGGCACGATGTATTTAATCTCATAAAAGGGAAAAGAATACTCTACCCAGCAAGGCTCTCATTCAGATTCAACAGAGAAATCAAAAGCTTTACAGACAAGCAAAAGCTAAGAGAATTCACCACCACCAGACCAGCTTTGCAACAAATGCTAAAGGAATTTCTCTAGAAGGAAAAGAAAAGGCCACAACTAGAAACAAGAAAATTATGAGTTGAAAAGCTCACCAGTAAAGGCAAACATACATTAAAGATAGGAAATCATCTGCACACAAATATGATATCTAAACCAATAATTGTGAGAAGAGAGCACAAAAGCAGGATATTGGAAATGCTTCTGAAATTAAAAGACCAGCAATTTAAAACAATCTTGTGTATATATAGACTGCTGTATCAAAACCTCATGGTAACCTCAAACTGAAAATCTACAATAGATGCATACAGAAAAAAAAGGAATCCAAGCACAACATTAAAGTTAGTAATCAAATCACAAGAGAAGAGCACAAAAGAGGAAGGGAAGAAAAATGATCTACAAAAATAAATCCAAAACAATTTAAAAACTGGCAGTAAGACCATACATATCAATAATTAACTTAAACATAAATGGATTAAGTGCTCCAACCAAAAGATAGACTGGCTGAATGGATACAAAAACAAGACACGTATATATGCTGTTTACAAGATGTCCACTTCAGATCTAGGGATACATACAGAATGAAAGTGAGAGGATAGAAAAAGGTATTCCATGCAAATGGAAATCAAAAGAAAGCTGGAGTAGCAATACTCATATCAGACAAAATAGACTTAAAAATAGACTGTTACAAGAGACAAAGAAGGACACTATATAATGATCAAGAGATCAATCCAAGAAGAAGATATAACAATTGTAAAAATCAATATGAGAACACAGGCCTTAAAGGACACATTAGATCAGATGGACTAAATTGATATTTATAAAGCATTCCATCCAAAAGCAGCAGAATACACATTCTTCTCAAGTGTACATGGAACATTCTCCAGGATTGATCACATTCTGGGCCACAAAGTGAGCCTCGGTAAATTTAAGAAAATTGAAATCATATCAAGCATCTTTTCCAACCACAACGGTACCAGATTAGAAATCAACTACAAGAAAAAAAAAACTGTAAAAAGCATAAACTTTGTAAAAGAAAGCATAACTGAGGGAAGATTGTTTTCTATGTGATTTTCAAAATTATGTGTGCATGTTTTGTATATAATCTATAAAACACTAATATTGGTCAGATACGCATAACTTTAAAACATTATCTATAGAAAATAATGGAAAATAAAATTATCCTGACAAAATTTCTGATTGCCAGATTTAACCTGAGATATTTGGAATCAATAGGCACAATGAACACAAAAAACAATCAGTGACAGAAATCACAGTTAAATTTTCATATGGACAAAATCAGATGGGTGAATCAAATTATTTTTATGTAATATTAGAAATGATGGACTGAAATGAAAATATTCAACCAAATGTAAATCATTTAATTTCCTTTTCAAAGAATTAATTTCCCTTTGTGATCTTAATTTTAAGGTATATTTTCTCACTTAAAATATATTCATGTTGTTATTATTATGATTAAAAGATACGTGATCTTTTAATCACAGTAAACATATATGTACCCAAACCAAATGAATGTAAATCATTTAATTTCCTTTTCAAAGAATTAATTTCCCTTTGTGATCTTAATTTTAAGGTATATTTTCTCACTTAAAATATATTCATGTTGTTATTATTATGATTAAAAGATACGTGATCTTTTAATCACAGTAAACATATATGTACCCAACATAGGAGCACTTCAATATATAAGGCAGATACTAACAGCCATAAAAGGGGAAACCAACAGTAACACATTCATAGTAGGGGACTTTAACACCCCACTTTCACCAATGGACAGATCATACAAAATGAAAATAAATAAGGAAACACAAGCTTTAAATGATACATTAAACAAGATGGACTCAATTGATATTTATAGGACATTCCATCCAAAAACAACAGAATACAC
>NC_041224.1:129699321-129700513 GCF_002837175.3 Physeter macrocephalus | reverse complement strand
ATGGACCTAGTGTCTGTCATACAGAGTGAAGTAAGTCAGAAAGAGAAAAACAAATACCATATGCTTACACATATATATGGAATCTAAGAAAAAAAAAAAAAGGTCATGAAGAACCTAGGGGTAAGATGGGAATAAAGACACAGATTTACTAGATGATGGACTTGAGGATGTGGGGAGGGGGAAGGGTGGGCTGTGACGGGGTGGGGGGGTGGCATAGACATGTATACACTACCAGGTGTGGAGTGGATAGCTGGTGGGAGGCATCGCATTGCACAGGGGGATTGGCTCGGTGCTTTGTGACCACCTAGAGGGGTGGGATGGGGAGGGTGGGAGGGAGGGAGGTGTGGGAGGGAGGAGATGTGTATGGCTGATTCACTTTGTTGTAGAGCGGAAACTGACACACCATTGTGGAGCAATTGTACTCCAATAAAGATGTTAAAAAAAAAGAAGTTGATACAGTCAGACTTTAGTTTTAGAGATTATTCTAGCTACACACTAAAAAATGATGGAGCATGGGGATGCAGAGTGTAGGATTCACTTTGTTGTAGAGCGGAAACTGCCACACCATTGTGGAGCAAGTGTACTCCAACAAAGATGTTAAAAAAAAAGAAGTTGATACAGTCAGACTTTAGTTTTAGAGATTATTCTAGCTACACACTAAAAAATGATGGAGCATGGGGATGCAGAGTGTAGTTGCAAAATGGAAGGAAAGGAGAGTAAGTAGAAGATTCATATAGATATCCAGGCCAGAGATGATGGTGACCTGTAATGGGGTAGTGGCAGTGGAGATAAACGAATTTTGGACCTATTTTAGAAGTATAACTGATAGCATTTAGTCATTGAGTAAGTGTAATGGGTGAAGGATTACACAACATTAAAAAAGTCTAGAGTTTCTAGTTTGAACACTGGGTGCATGGTGTACAAGTGAACTAGTTATCATAGGTTTAGTAAACATAGTAGAGTAAAGAAAGGTCTTGCGGGGCTTCCATGGTGGCGCACTGGTTGGGAGTTCGCCTGCCGATGCTGGGGAGTGGGTTCGTGCCCGGGTCCGGGAGGATCCCACGTGCCGCGGAGCGGCTGGGCCCGTGAGCCATGGCCGCTGAGCCTGCGTGTCCGGGGCCTGTGCTCCACGGCAGGAGAGGCTACAGCGGTGAGAGGCCCGTGTACCACAAAAAAAAAAAAAAAAAAAAAA
>NC_041224.1:129692815-129699016 GCF_002837175.3 Physeter macrocephalus | reverse complement strand
GGAGGTGGGGAGGGGGAAGGGTGGGCTGTGACGGGGTGGGGGGGTGGCATAGACATGTATACACTACCAGGTGTGGAGTGGATAGCTGGTGGGAGGCATCGCATTGCACAGGGGGATTGGCTCGGTGCTTTGTGACCACCTAGAGGGGTGGGATGGGGAGGGTGGGAGGGAGGGAGGTGTGGGAGGGAGGAGATGTGTATGGCTGATTCACTTTGTTGTAGAGCGGAAACTGACACACCATTGTGGAGCAATTGTACTCCAATAAAGATGTTCAAAAAAAAGAAGTTGATACAGTCAGACTTTAGTTTTAGAGATTATTCTAGCTACACACTAAAAAATGATGGAGCATGGGGATGCAGAGTGTAGTTGCAAAATGGAAGGAAAGGAGAGTAAGTAGAAGATTCATATAGATATCCAGGCCAGAGATGATGGTGACCTGTAATGGGGTAGTGGCAGTGGAGATAAACGAATTTTGGACCTATTTTAGAAGTATAACTGATAGCATTTAGTCATTGAGTAAGTGTAATGGGTGAAGGATTACACAACATTAAAAAAGTCTAGAGTTTCTAGTTTGAACACTGGGTGCATGGTGTACAAGTGAACTAGTTATCATAGGTTTAGTAAACATAGTAGAGTAAAGAAAGGTCTTGCGGGGCTTCCATGGTGGCGCACTGGTTGGGAGTTCGCCTGCCGATGCTGGGGAGTGGGTTCGTGCCCGGGTCCGGGAGGATCCCACGTGCCGCGGAGCGGCTGGGCCCGTGAGCCATGGCCGCTGAGCCTGCGTGTCCGGGGCCTGTGCTCCACGGCAGGAGAGGCTACAGCGGTGAGAGGCCCGTGT
Source organism: Physeter macrocephalus (assembly GCF_002837175.3). Taxonomy (NCBI): domain Eukaryota; kingdom Metazoa; phylum Chordata; class Mammalia; order Artiodactyla; family Physeteridae; genus Physeter; species Physeter macrocephalus. The sequence continues at coordinate 129,698,178 of NC_041224.1, read as the reverse complement.
ACCACAAAAAAAAAAAAAAAAAAAAAAAAAAGGTCTTGGGAGTTAGCCAGAATTGGGTTTATGTTCCAGCTTTATCCCTAGTATTATTTGTGCTAATTACTTAGTCTAGTTAAACCTTATGTTTGCTCACCCATAAAACGGGGATAGCAGAGGTACCTCCTGCATGTGATTATAAGGATAAATGAGGTAATAAATGTAACAACTTAGACCAGTGCCTAGCAATAGTGTTTGCCATTAATAGCATTAGTTGTAAAAATATTGGTAAAGATTTTTGGAGGGTGGAGATTATGATTTCTGTATAACTTGTGCAGAAGGCATTGCAATTTGTGATTTTTCTTTTTAAAATCCTGGAAGATGCTCGATTAGAAAGCACTGAATTTCTGTGTTATTAAGAATTTGGTCTCATTAGTTTGGTCAGTATTAACATGAAGGCCTCTGAGGTGAGAAAAAATTATACAAATGTCACTGGTCCTCTAGTTTTCAGAGATTTGTGATCTCTCTAGTTTTCAGAGATTTGCCCAGCCAGTTAAAAAAATTGTCACATCATAAATCAGCAAGTTTAAAAAGAATGTAATTTATAAAACAAGATGAAACACTGCCTTCCACAGCAATGTCAAGTTTATGCCACTACATTTAGTCTTTCCTCCATGAGCTTAAAAGCAAAGAAGATAGTAGTATACTCCAACTACCATGAGTAGAGAAGTTAGCAACCGATTTAAAAAAAAAAATGTGGAATGTATTTAAATAGAATATGGATTTGCTATCATGAAGATACATATAAATTTAAATCTTGATCAACTGTTATAACGCAGGCAGTGGTGTACTGGAACCAGCTCTTAAAGATGTGTGAAAAATAATCGCTAAACATGGAGATTATTAAAAATTAAGTGATATGATTTTACCATTAAATAAATTACATTAAAACTAAAGGTAGTAAATCATCAAAACTAATCACTTTCTAATTATTTTACTGCATCTTGATGATCTTGAAGTTGTTTATGTCTGTTGTATCTAAATGTTTGAAATGTTATATAATGCTGTATTGTGCATCTCTTAACTCTACAGTCAATGTCACTATACTGGTAATTTGAAATCAGCCCCACTGGAAGTATTTACACCACAGTAATTGGCAAATGTTACAAATCAATACTTTTTGTTTAATTTTGTTTGTTTTTGTTCCGTGAGTTGGTTATTAAACATTTACTAGCACCCCACTGAACAAAGGTGTGAATTAGGGATCAAACTCTTACAGCAATTTTAGAAAGAAAAGCAATTATAAAAATTTAAAGGGAAAGTCTAAAGTATTTTTAAAGCTAGCCTGAAAGATATTGACTAGGGGCAAAACAAGGAAAAGCACTAATCACTAAGAAATTTTAAAAAATTCTTTGGAGCTTCCATAGCCAGTAAAACTTGGAATATAGAAAACTTAGTTTAGTTAAGCCCTGTATTGTTGGTAAGGCTGAGAATGTATTGGACGTATTATTTTTAAAGGTACCCTCTTTCAACATTGCCACAGAAGGCAAATTTTATTGTGTTCAAAAACATGCTTTAAAAATGTTGAAAGCTGTAGTTTACCCCCATTTTTTTTTTTTTTTTTTTGCCTACTTGGAGAAAAGAAGTATGAATTTTAGCAATGGCTATTTCATTGGTTTTTGTTCACTACCTTTTAATGGTGATATCTGTAAAGACATTAATTTGCCAAAGATTTGAGGGCAGAAAAACTGGTGAAGAAATTTCCAGCAAGACATGAGTTTTTAGTGAGCACAATAGAAGTGAAGCCCAGAGGTACGAATTTAAGAGAGATTCAGAAACAGGACCTCTCTGCTCCTTGAAAACAACTCAAGTTATTAAATTATTCCCCAGGGACATCTTGACTTAGAGAGCTTGCTTCTTGATTTTCTTCATGGGTTCAAGGAATAGTAGTAATATAGTAAATTTTGTGAAATAGAGAGTGGTTTGAGTATCATCACTAGATAAATCTGTTACAAAATGGAATATGGCTTTGAGAACTCATGCTACTCCACAGACAGGCTGGCTTTGTCACAAGTTAGTGCTTGTCAGGGTGTTTGAACTCAGTGTTGAATTGTTATTTTCTTTAGGAAAGAGAGAAAAAAAACCAAACAGACATTGTGGACATGAGAAAAAATAAAAATTAGAATAAAGTGAATGAATTCATTGTTGTAAGGAATGACTCAGAACATTGGCTTGTGAGAATATTTGCCAAGGCAAATCACCTTCAGACAACTGTAAAGCAAATGTGAATGTTTTTGCTGTGCAGATGTGATCACTTACAATGACATGAAGTCTGAGAGTTGACCTAAGAGAGTTTAATGGGTACTGTGAATCTGTTGGAGCTTTCTAGCTCCTTTGTCTGTAAAGATAACCACATGATAATCCCAAAATAAAGAGCATCATCAATTATTCTATCCTATAAAAGTTTTTTAATGAGGACCTCACTGAAATACTAAAAACCAGTAGTAGATCAGATATCTTTCTAACACAAATGATGACTTCTTAGCAAGAAAATAGAAATCAATTATTTTGGGGGAGAGGCTTGAAAAATATTGCTTTATACCACTATTTAACTGTGCCTGCGTACTTTTTTTCTAGCGGTTACCTCGATGAGATCATAAGACTGTAGGGAAAACAAAAACAGCTTGTAATTTCAATCCACATACCTAAGTAAATCTAGGTTCTATAGATTAAATTTTAGGATTTAATATTATGCAGTGCCAGTTCTCTATGATTCAACTTAGAGAAATTTAAAGCCTTAGTATCTGAGTAGCTGAGATGTCACTAGGAAGATGCAGCCAGGCTGGCAGGCAGGCGAAGGCCATACAGGGAGGGATTATCCTGGCGACTATGCCTTTATCCAAGGTCTGCCCCACAGCGTGGTAGGCCCTACAGCTCAAACTTTTCAGTGAACTTGGGAGGCTGACTCGCGATGACAAAACCCACAATGATTTTAAGTTTACAAGCAGAATCATTATTTATTTATTTATGCATTCATTTAGAGAAATTCAACTGGTAAGGGTTTCATTCTTTGACTAGAATATTCTTTTCTTGTTAGAAAGCTGTAAGGAAAGCCAATTTTTAATCAAGAGAGTTAGGCTTATGGTTCAACATAAAATAACATGAGGTTTCAAAAATCTGTTCTGTTTGTCTCCATGAGGTGAAGTCCAAGATCCCAAGTCCTGTCAGGGCAAATATTAAAACCTTTGTGTCTTATTTTTCCTGGTCAGTGCTTGAACAGGGACTGCCATCTTTGTCTTTTGACTCTGCTTTATTCAAAACTTCCACATCTTTGTCTTTCTTTGTGTGTGTGTGCTGGGCCTTCAGGAGCCACACTTTATTTTTTTATTTTTGGCCGTGCTGCACAGCATGTGGGATCTTAGTTCCCCAACCAGAGATGGAACCCACACCCCCTGCATTAGAAGCGTGGAGTCTTAACCACTGGACCGCCAGGGAAGTCCCCTATCTTTGTCTTTTGATTCCACTTTATTCAAAATTTCTGTCTTTCAGATTGATGGGCTAGGTGGGGTTATGCAAGCAAATTCATGGGGCAAGCGAGGAAAATATTATTTTTATTTGTGCATATTTTCTATTTTATGTATATTTTATATTGTACATAATATATAATGAGAATATTAAACAGTATATAGTGCAGAGTGTGTGTTGGTTACTGTTCTAAGAGCTTTAAATGCATTAGCTCATTTGATGTTTAAAATAGCCTTGTGAGAAAAATACAGGTGAAGACCAGATTAATCACATATTTGTCCAGAATAAAGGACCTGAGATTCACACCAGGTTGTCTGGCACCAGAGTCTATTCTCTTAACCATTACATCATGCCACTTCCCCAAGGTAATTTCTTAGTATAATTAATAGATGAATGAATCTACATACATTAATGAACAATATTTATTGATAGGACCATGCAAGTGTATCCATCTGTAAATCTCATCCTGTTCTTTCCGATTTGGGAGAGACTTTCACATGTCTTTGACTATACCATACTGCTTGTTGCGTGCTTTTGTAGTTGAAATGTCTATGGGTAACTGTTTATACCCACTACCATGTATGGTCACATTTTTGAAGTCATTTCCTGGCATCACCTTTAATAATCTCAGTCACTCCAGCAAAATTTACTGTCATGAGTTAATGAGGGTTCTTTTCTAAATAACTAATTCAAAGACCAGAGAATTCTTCACTCTGCTTGTCGCAAAAAGTTCTCTGCAAGAGTGTGCAGTATAGCCCCTTCCTCCTAGGTTACCTGTTTAGTTTACTCTCATGTGTCTATATCACACAGGTAGGCTTGTAAGACAAGGGCACCTCATTCAAGTAGAGAGGTTAGTTTATTTCATCTGAGCATGGCAAGCACCCAGATGCTTAAACATATGCAACAGACCAAGAGTAATTCAGAAAATATCATCAAGTGTAAGGAGGAAAAACCTTTTTTGCAGTGAGATTCTTCCTCAAGGTATTTTTGCTGCTGTACTTGGCATCTTGTTAATAAAAATATTACTTTGGCTATTTTAGTTCTAGTACCCGTACTTCTGTGATATAGCACTGTGACTTAGGCCATCTCTTTTAACATCGTACTATATATTGCTCTTTGCTGCTTTTAGTGATGAATCTTTCAAAGGGAAGTTCATGAAACTTGATCCTTTCTTCTTTATTGCATCACCTTTTTCTCTCTTAAAACTGTCTGGATATCTCAGAGCTCACTTTACATTCTGCTCTTCACCATGTACTTGAGATGAAACAGGGAACAGTTAAGATCAAGACCATGTAGTTGTAAAAGATTTTGGCTAAATTGGAATTTGTCCATTCCAATTTAACTTTTTTGTCTTGTTTTGTTTAAATCCTGAACTTGGAATTTTAAAAAGCTTGAAGAACGTGATAGGGAGCAGGCATCAATAATGTGCTACAAGTTCTAATAGTTACTGATTGATTTGTCTTTTAAACTATGTTTCTCCAAACCCTCTGAACCCTCTCTTAAGCCTACATGGCTTTCACTGTCATTGCTATGTGATATGACATTGAAGTAATTTGCTTTTTCTCAACTTTTATACCATTTTTATCTGTATTATTAACTCAGTGGGCTAGAATGCTAATAACTTTAAATAGCCCATTGGTTGTCATAGTAACTGATATTAAAGCTAAATATAAGTTTCTCTCTTGGATTTCACATTTAAATCATTGCTGGTATTTGCATTCTTTAGGAACTCTAGGGCTGATAGTGGACTTTGTATAAAAGGGACCTTGAGGGTTTCCCTGGTGGCGCAGCGGTTGAGAGTCCTTCTGTCGATGCAGGGGACGCGGGTTCGTGCCCCGGTCCGGGAGGATCCCACATGCCGCGGA
>NC_041224.1:129662074-129692451 GCF_002837175.3 Physeter macrocephalus | reverse complement strand
AAAAAAAAAAAAAAAGGGACCTTGAGAATTTAGGTTGGTTGAGGAGTTGATTCAGTGGCATCTGTTTTTAGCCCAAGGTTATGATTTGTTCAGACTCAGTCCAATTCCATTAAATGTATGTTCAGAGAACCCAAGAAGGATGCCCATCTAAATATTACAGGGGTTATATGGACAAAGTTTTACTTTTAAAAATTTTGCTTATTCACTGTGGGTATTTTCTATGCTGCTTTTCTCTTTTATTTATTTTTGCAATGATTCCTCTAATGCTTCTAAACTGTTTTTTTTTTTTTTTTTTTTTTTTTGCGGTATGCGGGCCGCGCAGGCTCAGCGGCCATGGCTCACGGGCCCAGCCGCTCCGTGGCATGTGGGATCTTCCCGGATCGGGGCACGAACCCGCGTCCCCTGCATCGACAGGCGGACTCTCAACCACTGCGCCACCAGGGAAGCCCCTAAACTGTTTTTAAAATTACATTCTGAGGACTGAAATGAGAGAAGGCGCATTCAAGGAAGCTCTATAAGAGAAGACTCCTAGATACATTCTTTCTGCTGTCTGTCTTGGGTGACTTCTGTTCCTCCTTTCTAGGGGCTCAGCAATATTTCACCTCTTGCTTAAAGCCTGACTGTCCCCTTTCATTTCTCTTTTGTCACTCTTTTCCAAAATATGTGCACTGCATTGAACACGCAAAAATTTTAATTATTGTTCTAGACAGTCTCCAAGAGAAAGCAGAATCAATCTCTCTCTCTCTCTCATATATGTATATATAAATTCTTCCTATGTCAGATATTAATTCATGTTGCACTAATTTAAAGAACTCTCATCTGGAGTTTTTAATCTTTCTCTCCAGGTAGTTCAGTTTTCCACATAGCATTATATTTTGGACCATGCTATCCTTTTTCTCCCTTAAGTCTCCATTTTTCCACGTAGCACCAATTTAAAGCTGAATGAATTTTCTCCCTTGATCTCTGGAGATGGAAAGTTATTTTCTTTCAAGGCTCCCACCCCCAGCTTCCAGAAGAAAGAACAGTCTATTAGCAGCAACAGCTTATCTGTTGAATATGTATGAAGTATCCTAGATGTTGAACAGTCTTGTCAATCTCTTATATAATAATTTGGTGGTGACACTGCGTCCTCTCCCTTCCCCCATATTTCTTAAACTAGTCCCTTTTCTGTTTTGAATATGCAGTATCCTGCTCAGCTCCTGGATCCCTCTCTACTCTCTCAGATACCTTTGTTATCAGAATTCACTTTCCTGTGACATCAAGCCCTTATTTTCTAAAGCCAGTTTTCTATTGAAAGAAAGAAAGAAAGATAGATAGAGAGATAGATAGATAGATATCTCTCCATGCCTCTCAGTGGCAGCATCTGGTTTTAGTGTTAAACATGTACCAATGGAATATTAGTTTTGTGGGTTGCCAAATAATGAATGTTACAAGGGAAAAAGGTTCTGTGTTCAAATATGATTTAGAAAGTATGAGTTAAATAAGCAAAACAGGTTTCCTCCCCAGAGAACAATGAATATTGTGAATCTCTTCAAAGGGGAAAAACAAAAGCAGCATTTCTGAAACAGATTTACCTTGTAAACATGTTAAGACCCTCATTTATGGGGACTTATTTTTTAAAAAATTTAAGCAACAACTTTCAAACAAGGGTCAGTGGGTAGAGGGAGAGTGTTAAGGGAATTACCTTAATATTTTCAACCTCCATGTCTTCACTTTCCTAAAATTGATGTGCTTAATAAAATGTTGGTGGGATTTAAATTCCTTTTCCCCACCCATGATAATCTCTCTTACCCCTTTCTACAAATAAAAAATATGTATATAGTTCACAAGCTTGATCTTATTATTGGTACATTACCTCTGGAGGGTGAAAAAAACCTTCAGGACACCAAACAAATAGAAATAAGTCTTGGCGTTGAAAAAGTGAGTAACTATGTTTGGGTAAGAGATTCTTCTGCAGCTAGGGTGGTTTCAAGAAAACTGAAGATGGACCTAATGGAGTTATCAGCTGACAAGTTACTGGAAGTAATTTTCGATGATGTAGCAAAGAACTAATGATATTCTTCCCAAAGCTTGGAAGAATTTCAAAGAATCAAAATTCTCATCTTATTTATATGAACAAGTTTCTCAGTTTTAGGAAAATGAAAAGGAGAAATAAGAATGATGCACAGCCTCATTCTAGCAATAAATGGTGATCATCCAATATATATGAATTAATTGGGGAAAAAATAGACCCACCCATCTGATTAAGAGATGCATTTCCAATGAATATTTTTCAAAATAGTAACATATTTATATTGTTTAGGTCAATTATGTACTAATAGAATTTTAGTGATGACTCAAAGAACTTCAATCTCAGCCTCAAAAAATATACTTATATTTCCCCCACAGATAATATAAAAAATTGATCAGTAAGTGACTTTCAAGTACATAAATGTATATCCTCAAGGTAAAATTCTGTGGGGAAAAAGTGGAATGAAAAGTGATTCAGGGAGAAAAAGAAATGCTATAAAATTTCTGACTATTAAAAAAGACCATGTTTTCATATTTTTTCAATAGATGATATGGAGTATGAAATTTTGTATAACCTACGGATCCATTTAAAAGACTGATGTAATCATTTTATTTTCAAATCTCAGTAGTTACAGTGCATCTTTGCACCTAATTAAAAATATGAGAATAATTTTAAACATTAACCTAAAAATATGTGAGGGGTACCTGGTTTTTCAAAGGTCTTTTAGAAGGAATGTGGGCTAAAAAATTGTGTGAAAGCCACAATTCTACCTAACACTTTTTGGGAAGTATTGTTCTAAGACGTAAGGTTCTTGTTCTGGTTCCCAGGTTCCCATGTCCTTCCCCTCTTCTCAGGCTAAGTGGCTCTATCTTGGTAGAGCTCTTGAAGCACTATACGTATGATTAATTATGCAGTTAGTTTAGATAATTGGTAATATCTTTAGGGTTCAACCATTTCAAAAATTTTAGTGAGCAACATATGTGCCAGACACAGTTCTAGGCACCAGACAAACTAGCAGTGAATGAAATGATGCAAATCCCTGTCCTCATGGATATTCTAATAAGGGGACACAGACAGTGGACAAATATATAAAATATGAGTAGTATATGAGGAGAACTGGAAGAGGTAGTCAGGGACAATTTCGAGTTTCAGTAAATTGTTTGAGAAAGCCTCAATGAGAAGCTTATATTTGAGTAAATATCTGAAGGGAAGTACAGGAGTGAAGCAAACATTTCCAGAAGAGGAAACAGCAAGCACAAGATCCCTGAGGTAAGATCACACTAATTATTAGTGAGAAAAAGAAAATATTCTATTTAAAATCACAAATAAGTAAAATCATTTTGTCCACTAATGAAGTGCTAGAATATTTTTTTCCAGAGAAATGACCTTTTGTTTGGCATATCGTTTTTAAGATATGTAAGATGAGCACTTGAGTGCGTGGTTTGGTTGGAAAGAAGGGAGCAAATAGATGAACTGTTCTAGTAGAGAAATGTGCTGAAATTAGATGGTAAGGGGAGCCAGAGAAAGGTAGCAGGGGAGTCAGGTGGTGAGACAGAAGGAGAGAGAAAACAGAGACAAGCTCACTAATTATTGTGCTTTTGGTAAGTGTCAGCTGCTGATAAACTCCTGATTGGAACGGAGAGAAAGTGGCTGAAAGATTTTTAGAAGCTGCTTAATGGGTATGGAGTTTCAATTTTGCAAGGGGAAAAGTTCTGGAAATCTCTTGTACAACAATGTAAATATGCTTAACACTACTGAACTGTACAATTAAAAATGGTCAAGATGGTTTAAAAAAGCCATAGAAAAAAAAATTGTTAGTTTTCTTCTTTTATTGAGACATTACTTTCACTTTTCTTTCACCTTACCCCTTTGCTAATTCCTCCCAATCTCTATTAGCAATTGCATCATTGTATAATAATAATATTAATTGCCTCTGCACCTGTTTGTCTTTCCTGAGAGAATGTATGCTCCATGAAGGCAGAATCCAGGTCCTAGTCTCTCCCTTGCATCTCCATAGCTTGGTAATGAATGACCCGTAACACATGTCTAACACATGTTGCTGACTGTGTGAGTGAATTAAGAATAAAAGCATTGAGCCTTTCCTATATCACCCAGCAATTTCAACCCAGCCTAAAAAAAAAAAAAGAGCTAAATGGGGAACAAGAGGCACCACAATCAAACCACCTCGAGATACTCAGACATCATATTCATTGGACAGCAGAGCCCTACCATTGCCAAAGTGAGTTTTCCATCCATTAATTGTTTGTAAATAGGAGAGACTTTAATTTTCACGAACATTACTCACAGTTGGCTGAGCTTGAATAGCAAGTTATTTTCTCAATTTCAAAAAGTAAAGAAAGCTGCCAAAGAAGTATTGACTGAGATGTTGACCATATGTTAGTTTTTTCCTATTTCAGGCATTTCCATTTTTCATAAGATATTACTGTTAGAAAAGTGTGTGGTTTTTTTTTTTGGCTTTCTTGTAAACTTAAAATATGTAACGTGTCACACATAAATGTTATTTTCTTCCTTTTTTTGAGACCTCACTCTCACCTTGTCCTCCTCACCTTTTTGCTATCTCTGTCTATATTTTAACATGCAGATATGTTTAGCATTTCCATATGTGTTGAGCTTTGAATTCAGGTTGTGACTCCCAAACAGTGCTCCTGTTAACACTCATGTTTTATCACCAAAATGGAATAGTGTTATGTCTCAATTTGCAGGAAAAACACACTATGTTAACAGAATAAATTTTCTTAATTCTACATATTTCTTCCATAAATAATTTTAAATCTTTAGTGCTATCACTAGCCCACTAGATTATGAATGATGAGTAGCTAACCCATTTTAATAGAAATATACAAAATTGTGATTAAATATTTTTCTTGTTATTTTTTGAGATGGGATCCGTGTATGTGTATTATCATTGTATTTTATGTGGAAACATTGATGCCTTCCAGAGTTAAATGTATCACAACCCTATTCTGTTCTGAAAGTGGCCTGCCTGAATAAGCTTGACAATTTATTTGTTGTTTATTATAAGAATAGCTTGTTTTTCACGTTTCTATGCTTCATGAAATTCTTATATTTAAAAATCTAGATTTTCTAAACTTTGTCTCTCCTTTTCATCAAAGTATGTTCCCTCTCCTCTTTACGTGTAAAAGAGCCTCTTAGTATGTAAAAAATGACACCATCTTCCCATTTTACATATTTAGATTAAGAATGAGGTCATTCATGTGAGTCACGGTGGTGGAGGAAGAAGGAAGAATAGCTAAGGAAAGGAATGGAAGTGACAGGGCTAAGGCGTGGCTCTGGGTGGGGGCTATAGGTGTTTCTCTTATTTCCAGTAGCCCCCTCACTCTCCACCAACATGGAATAAAATAATAATAATAATAACAACAACAACAGCAACAAAGGAAACCACTCTGCTCTAGGAGTCAGGTACTGTTATTTTCCCTATTTTTTAGGTGGAACTAACTCAAAGAGAGGTTAAGGTGCTTGGTCTAGCACCTCCACTAACAAATGAAGAGAGCTAAAATTAAACCCATGTAGTTTTTTCTTTATGCTGATTGTGGTTTTTAGCCTGAAGTTTTTTTTTTTTTTTCTTAATAAGTAGATGTCCTTTTGTCTTGAGTGATATTGTTTTACTTCCAAACATCTTCAAACTGATTTCTATGCAATTGTGGAAGTCTTAGAGGTTCATGAGGAACCTAGACATCTTGGTGTGCTTTCTGTCTTGGTGTACAACAATGAACAAGTGATGTTTACTTGTAGTAACCATACTAAATTTTACTGATGGAAATAACAATGTAAGACTCATGTGATAGTTTATTCATCTTCAGTAGAACAATGCCCAAGATATGGCATATGCGCTTCAGGGCTAGTGAGTCAGAGTTGGCAAAGTCCTATATTCCTTTCACTCATGTAATAAGTATTATTGAGTACCTACCTATGTGATGGGAGTGTTCTAACCTTTGGGAATGCAAAAGTGCACAAGACAGAAGCTTACATCTTAGTGGAGGAGACAATGAATAATGAACAAAGACAAAAAATGGCATAACTTCTAATGGTGGCCAGTGTGGTGGAGTAAAACAGCAGGGCCAGTGAGATAGAGAGAGACCGAGTAGGGGACAGCAGTACTGCTCTAGAAGGGCTGGTCCAAGAAGGCTTTCAGGGATAGCAATATCTACCTGAGGTCAAAATGATGAGAAAGAGCAAAGTGTGATAATCTCAGTGGGTATATGAGGCAAGAGACTGAGGGGAAACTTTCCAGGTGTATAAATATATATATTTATACTTAACTATATAAATACTTTAACTCTTCTGAAAGATGGAAATAGTGTCTCCATCTGGAATAACAGGAAGGCATGCTTACTATCCAGAATAAAAAATCTGTGTTCCCTAAGCTCAAGTTTCCGTCCCGTGACACATGTGCAGGGTTTCCTGGGCCCTGTTTGAATAGAAACTCAGGGAACTGGGGCCAATGCTGGCACTCTGGTGACTGCTAATGCTGTAATAGCAATTTTGTAAAAGAAATTACTTTGTCTTTCACCCAAGAATAATAAAGTCTTTCGTTTCTAACCCAGGAGGCTCTTGTCTTCTGCCAGCGTTCTTTTACCTGTGACAGGCTACTAAAGCTTGTTAGTTTGCAAGTAGGGTAATAATCACAGCCCCTTCTGAGATCTTGACGGCCATTAATAATATTGAAAAGTTTTTTCTACAAAAGAGAGTAAGGAAACCTAGGTTCAGGAAAGCCACTCTTGAGAGACAGTGTTCAAACGGAGACATAAAGGATGAGAATTATAAGAATGATTTTACCAAAAGGATCTTGGTGGCATAGTGGTTTCAGGCAGAGTAAAGAGCTCATGGGACAGCATAGAGTACAGAGAGCAAGCTCGGCATAACAGAGGACCTGAAAACATTCAGTAGGACATATTCTGGACCATTTGTTTTTCCCGTCTTACTTCTAAGTTATGTTATTTTATCCTATAATATATTTTTTTATAAATTTATTTATTTATTTACTTTTGGCTGCATCGGGTCTTCGTTGCTGTGCTCAGGCTTTCTCTAGTTGTGGTGAACGGGGGCTACTCTTCGTTGTGGTGCATGGGCTTCTCATTGCAGTGGCTTCTCTTGTTGCGGAGCAGGGGCTCTAGGCATGCAAGCTTCAGTAGCTGTGGCTCACAGGCTCAGTAGTTGTGGCTTGTGGGCTCTAGAGCGCAGGCTCAGTAGTTGTGGTGCACGGGCTTATTTGTTCCACAGCATGTGGAATCTTCCCGGACCAGGGTTCGAACCCGTGTCCCCTGCATTGGCAGGCGAATTCTTAACCACTGTACCACCAGGGAAATCCTATCCTATAATATTTTATGTGTCTACATTTAATGTATCTTTTGTGTGTTCCTATTATTTATCATATAACAAACAACCTCAAAATTAGTAGCTTAACATAATCTTTTTATTATAGCTTATTTTTTTGTGAGTCAGGAATTTTGTTAGGGCTCAGGTGAATGATTCTTCTGGTTTTTTTAGGGTTTTTTTTTTTTTTTTTGGCGTGTGTATGTGTGTGATTTTTGACCTAAGTTACTTGGTGACATTTAGTTAGCAGTTAGCCTGTTCGAGATGATTCAGTAAGGCTTCACTGATATGTGTGTTGCCTTGTCAGAAATGGCTGAAAGACTGAGCACAGCTGGGAAGGAAAACCACAGTCCCTACATATGGACTCACTAGTGTGATGGCCACAGGGGAGTTGTACATCCTACAGGGTGGCTTGGGCTCCAAGAATGGTGTTTCAGAAGATAAGGTAGGAGCTGATGGCCTTTTATGACCTCGCCTTTAGTCACATGTCATCACTTTTGCCCTTTTGCTATTATTCAAAGCAATCACAAGTCTGCCCACATTCAAATGATAAGGACATAGATCCCAACTTTCAATGGGAGGAGGACCAAGGAATTTATGGCTGTGTTTTAAAATTACCACAATATCTTAAATTCTGTTTTGTGCAATATACATATATGGTGTGAAGGGTGTATTAATTTAATAAATGATAGATAAGAAGACAAATAAGTAACAGAACTTAAAAATACAGTGCTATCTAGAATTCACCAATGGCAATCCTGCTCCCAGAATCCAGCATGGCCTGCCCCACATCATCTGTTGCAGACTTTGACTATTCTGTTCCCTAAAAGTCCAGAGAATTGTTCTGGCTTCAGCAATTAAGCATTCCCATGAAAAGATCCATGTTAGTGTTGTATTCTTTGCCACAGTCTAAGGGTAGGAATACATTGACTCAGTGTCTAATCTAACGTAAAGCATTGTGATACAACAGATACAACTGTAACAGAGACACTTCCCTTCTACCCCAGAATTTTCCTTCATAGCCCTGTGTCTCTAACACTGCTTCCTGAGACTTTTTAAAGCATTCCTTAGTTCCTTTGGATATGACCGTAATACACTGTGGGTGTTCTCTTAAAGCTTCTACCACAGTGTGAAGGTCCATTTCCTTGCCATAGAAATACCACGTTACAGGTGCAAGGTTTCCCATTATGTTCTCTCGTTATCAGTTTTTCAGGAACAAGATTTGTTACATAAAGGAAAATACAAAGAACAGACTTTTAAAAGCTTTTTCAGCTCTTGAGCTCATTTCTGTCCTACTTTTTATAGGAATAATCTAAATCTTTTTCTCTTAAAAAAAAAAAAAAGGTAGCCTATGATTAATCCCTGTCTTATCTTAACAACAAATTCTGAAGAAGGTAGATTGACCATAAGGATTTTGGTAGAAAAGATGAATTGAAACATAAATTTAACTTCTGGGTTTTAGACAATGGTATTAACATCAAATACACTAATTTTTTCCTAAGTTCTCATAGCAGTGTTGAAATGTTTTGCCAGCATTAATTGAAATTATTTACTTTGACAAGCCTAATACTGTGTTGCTCTTATACAAACTATTTTGTTTTAGAGCCACTAATAAGATTTATAATTATTCTGATGCTCAGGAATTATATATTTTTCCAAAAAGGAAAGCACAACAAAAATAACAAAACCAAGACACTATAGTTTGCCTGATGCCAACCATCTGCCAATTTTAAGGCTCATTTTATTTCTATAAAACTGTATAACTTTAACAAGACATTAGGAATTTGTCATATATATTTTTGAATATAATTTTCCTTTTGGCTATGAATACTATCGTCTGAATCACTTTCTTTTTTTAACATCTTTATTGGAGTATAACTGTTTTACAATGGTGTGTTAGTTTCTGCTTTACAACAAAGTGAATCAGTTATACATATACATATGTTCCCATATCTCTTCCCTCTTGCATCACCCTCCCTCCCACCCTCCCATCCCACCCCTCTAGGTGGTCACAAAGCACAGAGCTGATCTCCCTATGCTATGCGGCTGCCTCATTACAAATAACTCAGTTTCATTTCTTTTTATGGCTGAGTAATATTCCATTGTATATATGTGCCACATCTTCTTTATCCATTCATCTGTTGATGGACACTTAGGTTGCTTCCATGTCCTGGCTATCGTAAATATGAATCACTTTCTTGTGGCTACTGTCTAGCTATGCTTTTCTGAAAATTCATGGAGAAAATTATCTTCTTCTCTCATTATCTTCTTAAACTTTTTTTAACATGAAATTTTCTCTATCACTTCTCTGAAAATTATGTAAGATATGGAAAGGGGTATGCTCTTTATGTTGTGTTTCATTATTGCTATTATCCATCTTACGATTCTCATGTTTTTTAAGAAGGATTCATCAGTATCTTCTCTCCTACTCTTTGCATAGTACATATTTATTCTTTCATGTTCTTATTTATACTTTCATGTATTTAACAAATGATATTGACTCTATCGATATGACACTATACTAGGCACTATGGAATATACACATGTTTAATTCTGTCCCCCTTCCCTTCCTGAGGAGCTCTACATCTGGCTCCTTTGATTAAAAGCTACCCTTCTCCTTCAGGTCTAAGGTATAGGACTCAGAGCCTCTTGTCCTGCAAGGCTTTCGTTTTCTTTGTGACCAAGATGGTTCTGGCACCAACAAACCAGTTAAGATATAGCCTGAAGAACAGTCTCAACATGAGAAATACAAAGTACTTTTAGTTAATAGGAAATGCATCAACAAAAAATCCATACTGCGTATTCGTTAACTAAGGATCCCACAAAGTAGCAGTAACCTCTGCTAGTATTGCTCTCTGGCATCGGATAGAAGTCCTGTCTCCCAAACCCAGGACTGAGGCCCTGCCCTCTGCCAAGTATTACACTTTCAGGGATGCTTTGGCTTTTTTTTTTTTGGTATATTCAAGTGTTTTTTGTTTTTTTTTTTCTTTATCATCTACCCCCAGAATTCACGAGTTTCTGATTCTTTCCTGTTGCCTTTCTTTTTGTTTCTCTTAGAAACCCTACTACACCTTGAAATTTAAAAAATAAAAGAAAAGGGAGATGTCCTGTTTGTGCATTTTGCTAACCATATTATTAGACCTCATTCCTGGAGAAAGTGTTGTTCTTTCTAGGGCCACAGATATTGAGTAAGTGACTCATTCTACAATTATTTAGGAGTTATCTAGCTCAACTTTCCATACCTGTCAGCAATTCCTGATATGTAGGTATATATACAGTATCTGTTCTAACATGTGAGCATCTTGAGTTGCATGAAGGAAGTATGGGAAATGGTGGCCTCCTGGAATGTGTTGAGATAGGTTGTCTCTATATTTCTGAGTGGCCTTTGAATGCCTCTATTTTTCTGCTAATGATGATGGTTTTAGAAATAGGAGTGAAATGACTGGATCAGGACCTTGAGGAGGACTGATAAATTTGGGGCTAGATGTTAAGAGGAGCAGACTGAAAAACTGGACTCATCAATAACTGGAAGCAGAGATTATCAAGCAGTGCTTTGCACATAATTGGTGCTCAATGTATATTTGTAAAGTAAATGGGCACACAGTAAATGTAAAATCATATTGCCAGTGAGCATGATCATCAAGTTAGGGTTTTGAATGGGCTGTGGAGGTAAGAGCATGGAGCAGCGCAGTGTAGTAGGTGGGCCTGGATAGACCTGGCCTGTGAACCGAAGTGCCCCGGGTTTAAGCCCCACTCCACTGATCACTAGCTCTGTATGACCTTGAGCAAGGTGCTTGATCTCTCCTTACCGCAGTTTTATCATCGGCAAAATAGGAGTAATAATGGCAACTACTTCGTAGTGTTTTTATGAGTATTAAATGAGTTAATGTTTATAAAACTCTTTAAAAAACACTCCTGGAGTTAGGCAATATAAATGATTGCTATTATTATTCTCTTTAAGCAAATGGTTGCAAATAAGGGCAGGATGTTGAAATATTGGGTAAACTTTTAACTAGATAATGAACTATTTTAATGTTTTATAGAAGTATTTTCTTTTATATTGGAAATAAGAATAAATTTAAAATTTTATATATTTACAAAAAATATGACCACTCTGTACCTAAAGTTTTACAACTTGCTTTTTTCACTTAAAATATAGTTTGGACATTTTTCCATGTCAGGATATATATAAAATTTTCTCTGCTTTCATAGTTGTCTAGAGTTAGGAAGGAACTTTGAAATCATTTATTCCACCCTTCTCCCTCCATATTATGGATAGATTGTACTTTTTGGGAGAACTGCAGTTTTTCAGATTCCTTCTTACAATATGCAGTTTGCAATTCTATACAATGTGTCATATTTAGTATTTGGTTCTTTTGTTGTTGTTTAGAGTGACTTCTCCCTCACCCCCTACAAAGAGAAAATAGCTCTTGCTATTAATAAAACCTTGAGTTCTTTATAGTGGACAAAGTGTAAACCTGTGTAATCACCTGAAATATTGTACACAGAGCAGTGGCAAAAGTAAATGTGGAGTAACATAATCTTTTAAAGCCTAGTTAAAAATAATGGATTGAACACATGCTTTAAGACTGTTTTGTTATAAAGTTGTAAAAATGACAATTAGAATGGAGAAGGAGACTTTAGCAAAAAATCATTGGAATAAAAACAGAAGCTGCTCAGCAGAAAAGGGAAAATAAAGCTGAATCCTAAGCCAGCATTGTTAAAACAGAGAAAAAATGTAATTTACATCACAGGATCCTTCCTTTCCAACATCAAAGCCTTATAAACTTGTAGTATCAGGTACCTGTAGAAGTGGAGGAGATGGCAAGACTGAAAAATTGGGAGAATTGGCTGAAAATCTGTTTGAAAAGCAATTAGACCCTGATCCTCTCTCCTCGACTCTGCATGGTTGAATGGTCCTTCCTCTCACACTCTGACAAAAGATGAAGGTTTTATATACTGGAAAGGGCAAATGAGAGGATCTCTGCTTGGGGAAATGAGAGGGGCACTAAATTATAACAGGGTGAGCAAGTGAGCATTGAGTGATAAAGTTGAGATGCCCAGGCCCTAGCTTCCTGTCACCTCACACCCAGGACTCTGGAAACATGGTGTACATCCTGCAGGTATGCAAATGGAAGCTACTTGTACAGGTAATCTGACGTGGGTGGTCAGAGAATCCTGAAAATACTGACTGATATCACAGGTCCCCAAGCAAATGGCCCAGAAGATCATCATATTAAGAAGACCACAGTTAACAAAACCCACCCATGGGCATGGAATTTCCAATCAACTTTTTAATATTCTGCTCTTAATATGAGCAGAGAGCTGTGGACCACTACGTATTTATGGAAGACATATGAGACAAAAGATAGAGGTTAAAAAAAAAAAAAAAAGGAAAACCATGTGGAAAGAAAGGTGCTAACCAGGGAGTGAGGGTATCTTCAAAATTGTTTATTAGTAATCATAGAGTGATAAAACATATTATTACATCCATGAAACAAGAATAGCTTGTTATTTAAAATAGTTATCAAATGTAAATGAGCTATTGGAAATTAAAGATCAGAGAGCTGTGAGGGAAATCTCAGTAGGAGGTTTGGAAATTAAGAAATATCAGAAAGTAAAACACAATGAAGTTGAAATTATGAGACAAAAAAAAAAAAAGAGAGAATTATTCCAGGAGGTCCATCATTTGAATAATATAACTCCCAGAAAAAAAGTGAAGAATGAAAATGGAGAAAAAGTAATTATCAAAGAACTAAGACAAGAAACTTCCTCAGAACATAGAGACCACAGGAGAGAAGCAAGTTAAAGATGACAGTGGCGAAGGGATATTCTCAGATTAGAGCTGCTGGAGAAATTGAGATGGCAACCTATCCGAACTGGAAAGGTAGAAGCTCTTGGCAGGGACTTCTTTAATAAGAGGAAGTGAATGAAATAGTTAATGTATTTGTATATACTGAGATAGATAAGCACTTCATTGAGAGTTGAGAGTGAATTAATAATAACTGTATTAAAAAGGGATCAGACAAACAATTATTTACTTCAAGGAAAACCAAAAGTGGTGTAAGAAAGGAAAAATTACACAGTATCCTGTATGGTTCAGCAGTGAATAACATTCATACAGTCATGGTACTATACACATTGAGTAATGATTAAACTAAAACTAATGGTAAAGTCTATCATACAGAGTGAAGCAAGTCAGAAAGAGAAAAACAAATACCGTATGCTAACACATATATATGGAATCTAAAGAAAAAAAAAGTGGCTCTGAAGAATCTAGGGGCAGGACAGGAATAAAGACGCAGATGTAGAGAATGGACTTGAGGACATGGAGGGGCTAAGGGTAAGCTGGGACGAAGTGAGAGAGTGGCATGGACATATATACACTACCAAACGTAGGGTGGATAGCTAGTGAGAAGCAGTCGCATGGCACAGGGAGATCAGCTAGGTGGTTTGTGACCACCTAGAGGGGTGGTATAGGGAGGGTGGGAGGGAGGGAGATGCAAGAGGGAAGTGAAATGGGAACATATGTATATGTATAACTGATTCACTTTGTTGTAAAGCAGAAACTAACACACCATTGTAAAGCAATTATACTCCAATAAAGATATTTAAAATAAATAAATAAATAAATAAAACTAATGGTATAACTATATTTAGGAATATAGGGGAATAAGAAGTGTGTTGTGTGTCTGTGCATCTGTGTGTCTTTGTGGTGGGGGTAGGTGAGGTGGGCAATGGAGGAGAACTAAATCCCCATTTTCTACAATGGAAAGCCAATACAGAGTGCTCTAATCAGAAAGATAGAAGAAACAATATAAATATGTTTTTTAGATATGTGGAAGTAAATATCATAAAATATGCTAGAAGAGTTGAAAGTTATCCCCTCTGGTGAGCAGGAAATGAGTTCACAGGGTTTTGGGTAGCATTTGTATTTTAAAGACAAATTTCTTAAAATCATTTGATGCTAAATTATATATAGAATTTTGTTAAATAAAATTATAGGGGGAAATTAGATGATTTTCTACACCTTTATAATACTTGCAGATTCCTCATAACTAGATTTTAAGAACAAAATCATAGGAAGAAAATCCTTCAAAAATCCCTTTTACTTGTGAAAAAAGAGCCTTTGTTTTCTGCTGTTTTGTTCAGAAATTTGAAGAAATGCCACAAGAAAAGTTATAAGAATTCTGTATTATCTCCTTTACCACTGTTTGTCTCAGAACTGATTTCTTTAGGAAGTGAGGGTGAGAAATTCAAATATCGTTTCATAATGAGTAGGAGAAGACCTGGCAGCAGTGTGGGAGTAGTTTACCCCTCAACATATCTTTAAATTTGAGACTGCCAACCGCAAATCTCCATGTAAAAGTTTGCTGCAAAATACCTATCCATATCTTGCAGTCTTTTTTTTCTCCGTTCCCTATCCTTACCTCAGTGATGAGGAAACCATGCTTATTCTGTTTTTATCATTATACAATATTTCTTACAAGAGACTAAGGGAACCAGAGACTGTTTTGGGTAGTGTATATAAAAATATACAGACACAAACACCACATTTCAATTGCCTTTTCACTAGATAGCATCTTCTATCCCTTTAATCAAGATGTCGTGCCACTGAAAAATGCTGCCTGGTCTGTGTGCTACAAACTGGACAACACGTTTTCCATGAAGGCTTGACTCTATTTTACAGAAGCTTTGAAAAGCAGTGTTGACATAGGTGCATGAATCACACTGAAAGGATAGAAGGAAGATGATTTTAAGGAATTAAAACAATTATATTTATAAAGGTGTAAATATGATTCCTTTAATGAACATTTATTGAGTATCAGAATATATGTGACCAAAAAATATGTAGACACTGGATGCCAGGGAGAGGCCTTCAAAGAGCTAAGAAAGTGTAGCAGAAAAAATTGATATACAAATAAAAAAATGGCAAGAGTATAAAATTTCATACCAAGAGTCTTATTTAATTCTGGAGGGTGCATGACTTCTACTGAAAGTACATGCTTTAGGGCAAATAGAAGATATATCACATTAAAATTAAACTTGTATTATCTTTTCTACTTCAATATGTTAGGCATTTGCTCATTCATTAAACTAATTCACTGCAATTCCACGGGTAGTTTTTAAAAGCCTGCTATGTGTCAGGCATTCTGCTAGGTGATGAGCATAAAAAAATTAAAGAGAGAGCTAAATTTTTACCCTCAAAGGCAGGATGTTAGGGGAGAGACAGATAGAAGCAACTATCAAAGTGTGGTAAATGCCATCAAGGGAAAGTCAGCAGGACAGGAATGAGTAGAATTATAAAATTATAAAAGTAGAAAGAACTGCTTGGTCATCTAATTTTCTATAGACCAGTAAATTGAAACTGAGTAAAAATAACAGTGTAACTAGAGACAGAGGCAAAACATATGCATGTTCTGATGCCACTGGGACATGGCTTCCAGTTACCACTTGAAATGGTTGGAGTGTTTGGCTCCACAAGGATTTAATATCCTCTGTGCAAGGCAATATTTCATCAAGCTATTCAATAATTATGTAATTATTGAAAAATAGAAAATTGCAAGTGTGTGTGGTAGAGGGAATGTAGTTTAAATTAAAAATTATTCTAATTGACATATAGCAATTGTTATAGGTTATTGGAATAAAACATTGGAGTAGGTTTTACTGGGTTTACTGCCAGAGAAGTAGTAAAGATACTAAAGTGAATAAAAACATTCTCCCTCCTCATTTATCGTAACCTATGTCATTTTTTTCTTCACAATGGACCTATGAGTTGAGTATAATTGTTTCTAATATACTGGAGAGGAATGTGAAGTTCTAGAAAAAAAGAGTAACTTTACCAGAGTTGAAGTTAAACAAATAGACTGCCAGTTATTTCTCCAGCAAAAATGGGTTTATTTGGCATCAGCAAAGGATTGCAATCCAGGGTCTGCAATCATGGTGAGCCACGTGGAAAAAGAAGAGGAAAACTCTTTTACTGTGGGGAAGAGGAAGTTGGGAGGGCTATAGTAAATAGAGAGTCCATTGGAGGAATTGAGAGTTCGAAGTATAGTGGCTTTACATTGGCTGAGTTGTAACAGCCTCTCATTGGCTGAGCTCTCACCAGGCAAGAAGGGGAAGTCCTTCTTCTTCCTGTTGAGCTGGACTAACTTCCTAGGGAGTGAGAGCTCTCTTTTCTGGCCTCCTGCCTCTCTTAATTTCTGTTCATTAGTTTTTACACCAAGATCACAAAGCAATTTTGGGGTATAAAGGGATCTCAATCTAGCATGCTAGATAAGCAACGTTTTACTGTTCCCTTGCCTAAAAAAATTCTTGGTAGGTAAACATCACTTTGTTCATTTGGATATTAAGCATTATCTTTACCCCAATGGAAAAATTTTAGAGTGTAATATACTAGAGTTTTGTGATACAATGAAATATTCTGGAAAGCAGGACAATTAATCAGATAAAAAGGTTGGAGAATGCAGGAGTTATGGGAATCCGTTATACTCTTTCCCCATAGGAATTCATAAAAATATTTTAGGCCACAAGTAATTCACAGGAGACCTTATCCTTTGGTTCAAGGATGATGTTTAATTAAAGGAAACCCCCATGCTAAGACAAACAACTAAGACCTTCTACATCATATATCAGTATTAATACTTTGAAAAAAGAAACTATTTTTTTTCCTTTTGACTCCAGAAGGAATTGACATTTTAATGGAGAAGATAAGATGTTTCTGGAGCTGGGTGGGAGTGTCCCTGTGAAGACAGACTGAGGATGTGTGGATGTGTATCAAAAAGAGATAGGAACCTAAGTGAGACTACTAGTGGTTTCAGCATTTTGCCTGTTGTAAGTCCAGCTTTAAAGCAAACACTTGATTTTTGTTATAATTACTTAATACACTATTCCTCCCTCAAGTCATGGTAAGATTCCTACAAGTTGAGTTACACCTGTTTTAGGGAAGCATTAAAGTAGCTTTTTAAATGCTCAACCTTGAAGCAACAAGTGAATCTGAATCCCTATCTCCTGGTTTGGGCATCTAATCATAAGAGTTAAGGGAGTAGAATTTGAAAACCCAATAATTTCAGCAAATATATCTATGCCAGGCTTCTTCCACATAACCCATTTTCCAAAATCACACACACATAGCCCTTTCATACTCTCTATATGTATAACATTTCCTAAATTCAGCTGAGTCAGCTGAACGTTATGAAAACATCTGATTAAAGTAATTGCAATAAGTATGAATAATTAACTGAGACCACCCTCCCTAGACGTGCTTTCAAGAGGATAGGCTAAGTGCTCACTAACTGTTAGATTGGGAGAGCAACAGCAATGTAGCTTGCTGTTCCCCCTCCACACTTTCCTTTCTGGGTAATGTTTTTTTTATCTAAAACCTCTCAGTGGTGTATATTCTAAAACATCTGCTACCTCCATAGCAATAATCATTAATTCATTTCTGTCCATTATTTCCATAATTTCTTTACAAATACTTTTTTTTTCTTTCCACTACCACACTATGCTCCTTTTCATTTTCAATTTGTACCTTCTCACATGTGGGATATCCACAGAGACAGGCACGTTTGATGGTCCCTTCCTTGACACTGATGATGCACTATACTTCTTAAATCCTTCTAATTATCTAGTTACCCTTTATTATTATGATGGTTATTTTATATATATATTTATACATATATATATGAAACTGAAAACACTCCTACAGCCTAATTTAAGAAACAGAACATTGCCAGCACAATATTATTCCTCTTGAAAAATGTTTCTTACCAAGAAGAGTGTCTATCCTCGTTATTTTTGATAAGATCACCTTGTTTTATCAGATACTTGAGTGACGAGGTTAGAATAACTGAATATACCCAAGATGTTTCAAAGAGTGAAATGAAATGTTTAGAGAGAAAGATTGCTGCTATACTTAAGTAAAACATATACATATACCATAGAAAAGGTGATATAAAATTTTGATATAAAGTTTATTGTTTCAAAAAGTGAGAATGCCATAGCAAATGTGTAAGCAGAGGACAAAAAAAAAACCCTAATAAAATGTTAATTAAAATAGTGACTTTTTAAACAGATAATTGAATTTATAGTGATCTCATTTGTCAGGCATTGAAGACAGTGTTTCTAAGGAAGATACATTATTATTTTATTGCAAAGGTAATAATAAAATAACCATTTGACTTACAGCTCCTTTTGGTACATGTTCCCTTGAAATGTTAAAAATTAACAAAAATCCTCCTCAATTAAAATTGAATGTCTAGTATCTTTTTTATATGGAAGAAGCCTTTTTTGTTTCATATTAAATTGATCAAAGCATATTGTTTGCCTTTTTCTATGCAAAAACATCTTTTTGAGGAGGCTGATTTGCTTATCTGTAAGAAAGTTTATAAATCATTTAATATAATGTATAGTAATTTACATGTTAAGGTAGAAGCCTAAAGTATTTATGATTAAAATAATGATACTTTTCCTCAACTCAGTGATACTAGTCCATGAAAATAATGCTATATGGCAGAATTTGTCTATAACTTAATTGAGTACATACAGCAGTTTTCTTATAAATTTGGTTTTCCTTGTAGATTGTGGTCTTTAGGATCACACAGAATATGCTTTGTTTCCCCAAGTCAGTGTAAATCTCATATTAGACCTTCAATAAAACTTCAAGTGATGGCAATAGTCAATAGCACTCAAATTTGTGGAAGATAATTCTTTGATAGTATTCCAGGAATAGTCCAACCCTGCTGTATAAATGCTGATTATGGGAATCTTCAGTGAAGAATAAACAGATAATTGAAGAGCTGAGCACAGATTACTTACATCAATTTAAAAATACTTCCCTATTTTGGGTTTTCTACCTCTTAGCTCAATTTTACTTTCCATTAATTGAAAAATATTCCTCTATATTCCTCTGTATTATTTGGGGTCCTCTGGATTAGCCATATTTTACTAAAAAAATCAGGGTTTTTGTTTTTGTTAAGTTTTATTTTGTTTTTACATCGTTAGGTGTAGAGAAGTTTCTGAAATATATTTCCTTTTCTGTTACTGAGTTTTCACTTTTTTTCTTCCTAAAACTGCTGAGCTTTAAAGTCTTCTCATAAAAATTCTGTGAATAAAATGCCCTTCTGGGAACACGGTGTTTTCACATTTATTTGGAGAGGTCTATAGTTAACTTAAAGCACAAACATTTTAATTAATAATGTTGATGTTTTATTATTGCTGAATGGGTAACCTGTTTTTTGTGAGCATATAAGAAATTGAGTCTCTTAAATAGAGTTCAGTTTTCCCTCAGAATTACATGGGGTGTTAATGAGGTCCTTTATACTTTCTAATGACTACCCACGGAGTTGTAAAAAAAGGCAGCTGGATGCCATATGTTAGGAGGTGAGCGATAAGCACCTACAAAGTGTGAGGCACTCTTTTGGTGGTGGGATACAGACCTCCCAAATCCCAGCCCTCATGGAACTTATATTTTTTAGGAGTAAACAGGTCATAAACAAATAAGCATATATTCTGATTTTTGATATTAAGTGTCCTGAAGAAAACTAAGTTAGAAAAGGTGATTGAGAATAACAGAAACCACTATTTTATATAGGATGCTCAGGGAAAGCTACAGTGGTGAAATGACATTTAAGCAGAGCCTCAAGTGAAGTTAAGAGAAAGGAGGACAACAAAGTCACAGGCCCTGAAGCAGGAAGAATATTGGTGTGTTTGAGGAGGGAGGTCATTATGGCTGGAGGCCACTGACTGAGGGATGATTCATAGAGATGAAGAAGGATAGAGGGCCTGATGAAAAGGAGTTGGATTCTATCCTACTTAAAAGGAGAAGCCAAAGGAAGGTTTAAGCAGAAGATGATACAATGTGACTTGTGTTTTAACAGGATGGCTTTGGCTACAGCTTGGGGAATAAATTAGAAGGTTTGAGAGAGGAAGCTGGTGCTTTGTTCAGGGAGAGATGATGGTGACATTGGCAAGGGGGTTAATGTTTGGAGGTGGTGAAAAAGTAGATCAAATATAATTTGGGTGAAGCTTTTGTTGATGGATTTTTATATGAGGGTGAGAGAAGGAAAGTAGGCAAGGATGATTCAAGAATTTTGGATCTGAGGAACTGCGTGAATGGTGGGTGCCATATACACTGATAAGGAGTTTTGATTTACTAATTTTTTAACAGTAAACTTCAAGGATACCTGCATCCTTTATCAACAGAAATATTTGCATAATGGACCTTTTATTTCTAATATATTTGTGCTACAGAGTGATAATCTGTGACTCATTCCAGAAAAATTATCTGGATTCTTGTTTCCATTTCATGCCAAATTTCAATGAACAAGGAGAAACATCATTTTTACCTATAAAATCATGTATACAAACCCTACTCTTTATTCAGAGTCATTTCTACTACATCGTTTCATGTGAGTTTGGAGTTTAAGGCAACGTCTGGGAGACCTGGGTGTAAAATGTAGGTAGTAAGTGTTGCAAGTCATTTGATTATGTCATAAATTAGACTTCATTTTGCTTAATTGGATTTTAATTTTTATCAGGGAACTAAGGTGTTTTAGATAGCATGACCTTACTTTCTTGGATCAGGCTCAAGAAATGTGACTTTTTTTCTTTCTTTTTTCTTTTTTTTTGCAAAGCTCTCCTTTTTATGCACCAGATTCTCTGGCATTCTGAATTAATAATAAGTCTGTCTAAATTAGATTTAGGTTGTAGGAAAAGGAAAACTTGCCCTACTCTAGGGAGGCAATAGCTATTTTTATAGGAACCTGAATATTGTACGTACTGCACATTCAGGGTGTTTGCACTAGTAAGTTATATAAGAGGTAACTCGATAACAAATTTCTAAGAACTGGGTCAAAGAGAAATATTAAATTGGTACCTTGTAAGTTTTTCTAACAACCTGGCTTATTTTGCAAGCAAAGTTAAAGACTGAATTTTCATGGGGACTCTCCTTTATATTTTATGGCCTGGCTCAGGAAAAAAGGAAAAAGTTTCTTGAATTTTTTTTTTTTTTCTTAAAGTTGATATTGCCTGTGAACTTGTTTTAAATATTTCAAACAAGTTGATTATTGGGTATTTTAACACTTTGCTAATGTAGAAAAAGTCACCATAAACTTTATCTCCTCCCTGAAGGCATTGAAGAGGTTATTCATTTATTTAACCATCATTGATCGTGTCCTGTAAGGTGCCAATAATCATTGCATCATCAATCCTTACCCAGCATCTAGGGAAGCATTTGGGAAAACATCATTATCCAAGTTAGTATTCATTGTGTTTTTATAAACCTGTGGGAAAGAACATCTTGCCTACTGAACAGTCCTTCATCCCAGAAATAGTATGTGACTCTCAATCTACTTCCATCAATATTATCCATTTATGACTTTCCTCAACCACTATCTGCTCCTAAACATTTCCTACTAAAGTTAATTGTATCCTTCAGCTTTGTTCTTTGGAACACTTATCTTGTAATAAAATTGTTGTCTTCCCACAGTGGAGTCTTCTCCTGTAACCCCATTTTCTCTGACATTGATTCTTCATTCTCTTTTTTCTTGATTCTTGAACCCAGGCTTTGACATTGGTAAAGTCCTTGATTCCCAGGACCATTTCTGGATGTTCAGATCTAGCTTCTTGAGTAGCCAATGGGACCAGGTGGGAGAGTCAGTTCTTCTTGGCATGAAACTAGACAAATAGGAAGCAGGAGACAGGGGGAGATAAGACTGATAAATTCTCTTTCATCCCTCATAAAACTGCAATGAAAATATGTTTCCCATTTGAAAATCTTCTGAATAATCCTGCATGCAGAAACAGGCACATCAGGAGCAACATATCCTTTGCATTGCCCTACATCTTTCTTTGCCTCAGTCACACCTCTCACTTTTTTTCCCTCTTCATATCCCTAGGCTTGCATTTCCCAAAGAAACTCTCAGCACTCTAATTCTTGCTTTGGGCTCTGCTCTTTTTAAAGGATCTGGATTAAGTTAGATGGTATTATTATTCTATTCATTTAGCAAAGATTGTGGAAAATAGAAAGGTTTATAAAATCCCCTTCTGCCTACACTCTGAGTTACTCTCAGTTGTTCATATTATTCTTTCTATTATTAGTTCTGAAACAAAACAAAACAAAAACTCATCTTTCAGAAGACATAAAACCTCTTTTTCTATGATCATTCCAGGAATTAAAACAAAATTTATCCCTGGTCAAAACTTCCAAGTAATAAATGCATCATAAATGAATACATTGAATCAAGGAATGGTGAGATTTCACTATTAGGCATTTTGGCACATCATAGTGTGTAATAATGCAAAAAAATATTCTGTGGCCTGATATGGATACGTAAGATTTATGCCACTGTCTTCTCTTTATTTCCCTCTAATATCTAAAAATAGTTAACTTTGGAAAGTAAGCAATTTGAAAGACAGTATCGTTAAGTGATGCTTGAAACTTTTCTCTTTCAGGTACTTAATAAATATCATGCACTCTTTTAAAACCAATAAGATAATGAAGATTTTGATCATTTCAGTATATCCTATAATTGTATAATTAGATATCGTAATTACATGTTCAAATGATTATACATGTGAACACTAATTTCTTAATTATAGACAATTATGTTAACTATGTAAATATACAGTAATTGACTGAAGTGACAAAAATGAAATAAGTACTTTCATCAAAAAAATGTCAGTGAAAAATAAAAATACATATTTATTGAAAATATCTTTCAATGGACTCTAGCATTTTCTGTTTATTGGAAGTTTTATGTGAACTGTATTAATTTTTCAGTGAGACATAACAAGATTGCATCTTACCTGAAGTAGTGAATGTACAAATTCATTAGAGGAGGCAAATATCTTTTCCATGAAGTGTTATGATAGCATCTTAGGATGTATGTTGTCTCCTGTCATCTGATATGTTCAACATACATTTATCTACTTTTGGTTTTGTATGCTCAACATGTGCCATTGCCAAAAAGTATTTACTATTTGAATATATTTGAAATCTTGGGGCTTCTTGGTATTAGGCATAGAAGTAGCATTGGTAGATGTACATTTGGAATAATGAGATCTTAGATACTTATAATTTTCTTTACTTAAGGAATATGTATATGGAAACCACTGATGATAAAACTAATGTGTCCAAACCTTAATTAATAGTTGAGAAATGGTGTATACACCTCATGTTATTTTGTATCTTTTCACTGTTATACTAGATGACTTATGATTGTAATTTCATACAATTGCCTATATTGCCTATAAATAACATAAATGTAAATTTATATAAAATATATAAAATATAAACATTTATAAATTGAGTATATACTTATATCATATATAAGTATTTATACACATATATATTATTGGGGCATTATCCAGAATTATGAGAGGTGGGTTATTGTATCTCTGTCACTTGCTATGTGATTTTGGTTTGGGTATCTAAATGTATGCAATAAAGTTAGTAAAAAGAAAACAAGATATTTATATAAGATATTTTGTAGTGCTATGTATACTGGTTTTATTATGAACCAGCCAGGTAGATAAAAACATTTTAGGGGTTACTCTTTATTAGCTCAGGGGGCAATAAGCTGAACTAGTCACATCTGTTTCACTTATTTTCCTAAAGGACCTGACTTCAAAGTATGGGGCTGTTGGTGAAATCCATTGATAGGGGCCCTACTTCATGATTTTAAAAAGGTTTAAATTCCCTTCAACTCTAGGGGTGAGAGTGAAATGTTCTCAGAAGTTTCTTAATGTGAGTCTCAACTGAAAGTCATGTATTCTGATAAGTCAGTAGTCTGACTTTTAGATAAGGAACATTATATGGCTCTTTTAATGTGCTTTTAAAAAATGTACTTTTCCTGTGGTCTGTATAAGATTTTCTAGAGCAGCCTCTCACTGTTTGTACTATGTGGCCAGCAGACCCTTCTTTGTTTTCTCTGTCTGCCATCCTTTCTTTAATGCCCCACCTCATATCCTACACCTCAGATGAACTCATATCACATATCACATGAAGAGTATTGAAACTGTGAGATAAACTTAACAAATTGAGGACTAAAACTGTGAAGTCTGACTTTTTTCTTTAAAATTAATGACAATACACTGATACAAATTGAATATATTTCCTCACATTTTCTGGCTTGAAAACTAAGTTGGCGGGGGGGGGGGCGAACAAACTTACTGTAATCGTTGTATTTTTGACATACATTGTGATATATCCATTTTGTAATAAGTATTTCATTTATTTTTTTACCCGAAATATAGTTTAGTTTTTCATATGCAGTTGATTCTAAATATTGTGAAATAAATCTTCATATAGGTCAGGATGAAACTAAATATTCATGACTTTTTGTGTAGATATTGGTGTTAACTTTACATGGATAAATGAACTTGTAACATAATTTACTATCAAACATCAAGCATTTATTTTAAAACTTCATAAAATAATTTACTGAAATGTAAATACATTGATATTCTAAATACTGATGATGTAGCTCTTTTATAACAGTGCTTACCTTCAGTTGAAGACACACTAAAGTCTTTATGAATCATGAAAAGTAGCTTGTGCATATTTCATGCAGCTCCTAATAATGTTTCTGTTTAGCAGAATATGACTCCTAATTGTTTACACTCTGTTGAAGGTGCCACTTCTCTCTTTAGTTACCAGTGCTGACCTATTCTCCATCATTCCTTTTCCTCTCATTAAAATTATAAGATTGAAAAACATCATTTAAACTTGCATGTTGATAATACTTAGGCAGCCAAGAGTTTCTGTCAATATAGTAATCCCACTGGGCAGTTGGATTTCATGGTACTCATCTATATTTGTGGAATAAATATTGTAGTCCCCAGAAAATACTAACATAGGTAATTCCAAGGAGATGAGCATGCTTTTGGAGGATGGAGGCCCCTGAGGTGACACAGTAGTGCTGACATGACTCTGCTAGGCCTGGCTTTGAAGGTGAACCTGATTGAGGGCATGTGAGAGTGAGGAGAAAAAGGGTATATCAGTCAAGGTTCAGTTGAAGATAAGAGAATCTATTCTAGCTAGTTTAAGCATAAATGGATTAATTGAGGTAATTAATTCTTTACAAAAACTAATTTTAAGGGCTGCAAGAGGCCCTAAGGCTGGTTCTACAGGAATGACTTCATAATAAGACCCCAACATTTGCTCACCATCGAACTGTTTCCTCTATTAGAATCACAAAGTAACTCTCCTAGCCAGTAGATTAAAAAAAAAATGTACCTTAGTTATGATTGATTGCTCACAAAATACCTCTCTTCCCACTTACCCAGTAGTTAAAAAAAAAATGTACCTTAGTTATGATTGATTGCTCACAAAATACCTCTCTTCCCACTTAATTTATTTCTGAATTGTCATTGATAAATCTGAAATTCTGTCTGCAACCTTAGTGTAAAGGAGTCTGGTAAATGTAGTTTTTAGTTTTCTGGCTTCTGAATTATAAGAAGGCATCCTAGTCAAAAGTTGGAAGAGATGGTAAGCAACCAATGAACTGTATCTTGTGGTCCTAGGGGAGAATTATATTGGATCATTTCCCATTCACCTATCCCCATAAACAATTTGGTCTTCACTGTCTTTGGACAAAAGTCAAAATCTCTAACTTGCTATTAAAGCCTTAATTCTTGAAGTTAACAACATGTTGAAGATTATATTCTATCAATTTCCTGTTGTTTGTGGAAACCACTCTGTCTTAGGACAGGCTTTTCTGTAGACCTTTCTCATTTTTCTCTCTTTTTTTTTGCCCAACATACAGATTCAAGTTCCTTTTCTTATTTCTTTCCTGTCCCAGGAATATTCAGTCCGGAGAATCACAGGATAATTTTGTGCTTTATTCTTCATTTCCATTTCAATTGGAAAAAAACAGTCTGGTAGAAATATAAATATGTGCAAGAAATGTTAGAGTGGGTCAGTAAGGGTGAATGATGTGTTCTCTCTTTACTAAGGGTTAAGGTGCCATCCATTTTCATCTGTTCTTAGGGAAAGGTTCTTCGATCTACTTGCATTAAAGCCACTAGAATGAGTTTCCTGTTAGGAACACCAGAGCAAGACTAAAACCAGACTGATTTCAGATAGAGTGGAACCATCCTAGCTTCCCCATATACTCATTGTACGACCTTGGACAATTCATTTTGCTGTCTTCAGCATCAGTTTCTCATCTGTAAAATGGGGCTATAGTACCTAAATGATATGATTGTGAGGATTAAATGACATCATAATAAAGCATTTACCAGAGTAAACCTTTAATAAATTATTGATTTTTTAAGTAGAAATTCAGAGTCATACACATGCTTGTTAAGATCCTGGAACCACTAGTTACTGATTGTATGGTCATTGTATGGTATTGTATGGTCTTGGAAAAGTTAGGTAACCTTTCTGAATCTCAATTTAGTCATCTGCAAATTAAGAATAATAACATTTACTTGTAGGATTTGTATGAAGACTATTATGCAAAAGTGCATAGTATAGAATCTAACACAATATTAGTTCCCATATCTTCCCTTTCTAAGCTTTATCCAAAATTGAAACAAGTTAAATATAAATTCTTGCAATATTTTACCACAACACTAAACTAGTGGGATGAAATGTTTCAAATATGTTTGAGATGAACATACCATTAATACTCTGATTTGTAACTCCTGAAATTGGGCCATTTGCATGAACATTTAAAATGGTCCTCTTTCATTTATATTATTTTTGATGCCTCAGTTTAGTTTTGTCTTCTTGCGATAGCTTTCAATCACCTGGGTGTTGCATCGAGTTTAACTTCCAAGTCAACAGCTGTGAGTAAAGATCATTTGCACCTCTGTGAGTGTTGCAAGGTGCCCATAAAATATCTTATTGTTCTTATTCTTGTTTTTCTAAAAGTTGCTCAAATATTTAGGGGAAAAGTGTGTGATAAAGATTTTTCCATAGTTTGAAAATGTACCCAGAGGAATTGGAGATGGTAATTTCTCTTTCTAGTTTCAGGTGCCCAGAAAAGTACAGAGGGACAGATAATTTACTCTCTGATCTTTTCTTAGGCCAATTTAATATAAGTTTCTTTTGGTATTTCAGATGAATTATTAGAAAACATGGAATAGAATTGTACTTTATTATTTATTTGGCACAATCTGGCTAAATTTATTTATTAGGAGAAGATTAGAATACCATAATTACAAACATCTCTGTCAAGCCTACATACCAAAAGACATTCTCATTTTTCTGTAAGTGTGCTGGTGTTTTTTTCAGTATCTCGAATGGCAAAAGTTCATTTGGTTATCTTATGAATAAATTTAAATAAGGCTTTATTTATATGCTATCTTGGAGTGAGTGAAGCAGAGCAAGTTAATTTTTATTACATTTCTAATACTCTGCAGTGTCTGAAATGCTGTTAATTTAGATTATATTGTGTTATAAAAATTATTAAAGAAATTACTGCTTTGCTTTCAACAAGATTAAGAATGATGGTGAAAAAAGTCCCATAAGAAATCCATAGGGAACTTCCCTGGTGGCGCAGTGGTTAGGAATCTGCCTGCCAATGCAGGGGACGTGGGTTCGAACCCTGGTGTGGGAAGATCCCACATGCCTCAGAGCAACTAAGCCCGTGTGCCACAACTACTGAGCCCTTGTGCCACAACTACTGAAGCCCCCTTGCCTAGAGCCCATGCTCCGCAACAAGAGAAGCCACTGCAATGAGAAGCCCATGCACTGCAAAGAAGAGTAGCCCCCGCTTACCGCAACTAGAGAAAGCCCGCGCAGAGCACCAAAGACCCAGTGGAGGCAAAAATAAATAAATTTATTTAAAAAAAAAAAGAAACCCATAGGGTAGAAGATGGAAAGCTAGCTGTTCAGTAGCAACACTTAAAAATCCTTAATTGTTAAAATTTGTGGTTAAATAAATATTGCTTGTTAAGTATAAAAGTGCTAAATTTAAATCAGGGAAAACTTTTATTAAAGTTCTGGAAGAAACACTATAGTAAAATTTGACTACCCTCCTGTATTTATTCTCAAGTTGTCAAAAAAAAATGTGTTTGGAATACATTGTATGCCATTACAGAACCTTCCCCTTCATAAAATTGACATACCAATGATTAAGTTGTAAAGGCTCAGTTTAATGATTTATTTATTTTTTAACCAATGGTTTATTCTTTCCCTCATGAGCTGGCACTCAGCTCTTTTAGATGCTTTAAATATGGCATTTCCAATGCATACAGTTTATTTCTTTGAGTACTTCTAGTTGCTTCTTCAAGGGTATTATTTTGATCATTTTGCATTTGGAAAAACAGAGCAGATCTTTTATTTATAGGGTCTGCAAATGTTAAAAATGTATTTCTTATTTTTATTTAGTTTTTTCACAAGTTGTGTTTGCCTGCTAATTACCGAATGCAGAAATAATAGTACCTTAAACAAGATAAGTATCGATTCTGTCTAGAAAATAAATCTAGATGTCAAAAATATTGAAGTGGTATGATCCCTTCACAGTGTCACGAGGTATCCATCCTTAGCACATGACTTCTGCCTTGGAGTCGACCCACAATATAAGATGGGTCCTGGAGCCCCAGCTATCACAGTTGAATTTCAGGCAGCAAGGAAGAAAAGGGAAAAAGATAAATGGGTCCATGCCCTTCTCTTTTAAGGAGCTTCTTCAGAGGGCCCACACAACACTTCTGCTACAAGGTATACATATGTGCAGAAAGAGTAAACCTAGCAGGTCTGAGAATACCATGCTTAGAAAGGCCTGCTTGAAAGGTTGGTCCTTGGTTGGCATCTGGAAATTTGGATTTCAGGAAGGGTCATTCCACTCCCTCTGATTAGAGTGGCTCATTTTGCCTAAATTGTTCCTGCAAACCATATGATTGACATGGAACACTTGCTTTACTTTTGCAGAATGAATTTTGGTATATCCAAGGCAGATGGTGCCTATGTGACCAGACCCCAGTAAAAGTGGAATCTCTAGTAAGCTTCCCTGATAGAACATTTCATAAGTGTTGTCATAATTTAATGCTGGGGGAATTAAGTGCCTCCTTTGTGACAACATGGGGAGGGGATTCTTGGAAGCTTGTTCCTGTTTTCCTTCAAACATCTTTCCCTTTTGTTAATCTTGCTTTGTATCTTTTCACTGTAATATGTCATAGTCATGAGTATGACTATATCATGGATCCTGTAAGTTTTCTGTGAGTCATCAAACCTAGATGTGGTCTAGGGGACCCCCCCCAAAAAACATGAAAATTCAGTAGATGACTGTGTTACTACTTCTCAAGTTATAAAACACATTTTAAGGTCTAGCACAGATGTGGTATTTTTGGGCACTAACGTTAATAATATGATTTTGTGTTTTATTGGCCTTCTCTTTTTTTTTTTTTAACATCTTTATTGGAGTATAACTGTTTTACAATAGTGTGTTAGTTTCTCCTTTACAACAAAGTGAATCAGTTATACATATACATATGTTCCCATATCTCTTCCCTCTTGCGTCTCCCTCCCTCCCACCCTCCCTATCCCACCCCTCTCATGGTCACAAAGCACAGAGGTGATCTCCCTGTGCTATGCGGCAGCTTCCCACTAGCTATCTAATTTACATTTGGTAGTGCATATATGTCCCTGCCACTCTCTCACTTCGTCACAGCTTACCCTTCCCCCTCCCCATGTCCTCAAGTCCATGCTCTAGTAGGTCTGTGTTTTATTCCCATCCTACCACTAATCTCTTCATGACATTTTTTTTTTCTTAGATTCCATATATATGTGTTAGCATACGGTATTTGTTTTCCTCCTTCTGACTTACTTCACTGTGTATGACAGACTCCAGATCTATCCACCTCATTACAAATAACTCAGTTTCATTTCTTTTTATGGCTGAGTAATATTCCATTGTATATATGTGCCACATCTTCTTTATCCATTCATCTGTTGATGGACACTTAGGTTGCTTCCATGCCCTGGCTATCGTAAATAGAGCTGCAATGAACATCGTGGTACATGACTCTTTTTGAATTATGGTTTTCTCAGGGTATATGCCCA
>NC_041224.1:129656669-129657149 GCF_002837175.3 Physeter macrocephalus | reverse complement strand
GAAGAAAGGAAGGAAGGAAGAAAGAAAGGGAGAAGACAAAAAGTAGGATAAAGTATAGTTATTAAAATAAAAAATAAAATAAAATAATTATTAAGAAGAAAAATTTCTATTAAAAAAAAGTAAAAACAAAAAATAAAAAACAAAAAAATGGGTTGGATTAACCCTAGGACAAATGTTGGAAACAAAGCTATACAGACAAAATCTCACACAGCAGCACACACATACACACTCACAAAAGGAAAAAAGGGGAAAATAATAGTATATCTTGCTCCCAAAGTCCACCTCCTCAACTTGGGATATTTCGCTGTCTATTCAGGTTTTCCACAGATGCAGCGCACTTCAAGTTGATTGTGGAGCTTTAATCTGCTGCTTCTGAGGCTGCTGGGAAAAACCTCCCCCTCTCCTCTTTGTTCGCACAGCTCCTGGGGTTCAGCTTTGGACTTGGCCCCGCCTCTGTGTGTAGGTCGTCCGAGGGCGTCT
>NC_041224.1:129645855-129655713 GCF_002837175.3 Physeter macrocephalus | reverse complement strand
CCACCCACAGTCTCCGCCCGTGAAGGGGCTTCTAGTGTGTGGGAACCTTTCCTCCTTCACGGCTCCCTCCCACTGGTGCAGGTCCCGTCCCTATTCTTTGTCTCTGTTTATTCTTTTTTCTTTTGCCTACCCAGGTACGTGGGGTGTTTCTTGCCTTTTGTGAGGTCTGAGGTCTTCTGCCAGCGTTCGGTGGGTGTTCTATAGGAGAAGTTCCACGTGTAGCTGTATTTCTGATGTATCTGTGGGGAGGAAGGTGATCTCCGCGTCTTACTCTTCCAACGTCTTGCCTGCTAATCTGGCCTTCTCTTTTCATCATAGTGACTGCAAAGTTTTGGGTCTGAATGAGTGAAAGGATGAAGTTGTCATTAACTGAAATGGGAAAGATGGTGAGAGCTGGTTTGGAGGGGAGATCAAGAGTTCGTATCTTAATCAATTTCAGATGTGTTACATTGGCGATGGAAGGTAGATGGTGGTACCAGAAGACTGGGACTAGGGAAGAGGCCTTAACTACAAATACTAAATTAGAAGTTATCATCATGTAAATGGTATTTAAAGTACTTGAGGGGATGACCAAGGAAATGAGTGTAGATGGAAAGGACCAAACTTAAAGGCACTGAGTCATTCAGGGGTCAGGGAGATGAGTAGGAACCACCAAAGACCAGGAGGAACTGGACAGTGAGGAAGCAGCTAAACAAATCTCTTTCCAGTCACCTTGTGGAAAACTTGGAGAACATCTTTTACATTTTTTCCTACTTTTCTGTAGCCTATATGGAATGTTATAATCCTTAAACATTTCAGTTATGATAAAAAATGAAGTCAAATCTTTACATATCAATCATATTTGAATATATTTAGCACAGTGTTTGATATTTTTATACCAGCTGTATTGCAATGTTGATTCATTTAGCAGCCTATATTCTAAAACTTGGTTGGTTTTCTGATCAACTAATTCATAACTCACATCACGTATCCTTCTGTTTTTATTTTTATATTATTTTTCTCCAATATTACTAGGTCTCTTGAATGAATTTATCTGTATAATTTTTTTTTCCATTTATCAAATTTTATTCTTGTCATGTGTAATACTTCTAATTGCTAATTCAATAACAATTTAAAATGTGACAGTAGAGAAGTATCATTTGATACTTTCCTCTAACTTCAGCCACCCATATTCAAAGTATAATCCTATGCTTATAAAAATGAATGGGAAAATATTTAGAGATATTAATATAAATTTATAAAAAATACAGAATTTAAATAAAAATCCCTCTGTGTATATTCCAGAATGAAAGCAGATGAGTAGACTCAGCTTTCATTTGAGGAAATAATTTATTAAAAGATCAACACCTTGGGCTTCCCTGGTGGCGCAGTGGTTGAGAGTCTGCCTGCTGATGCAGACCACCTCAGTTAACTGAAACTCATTATAATGTGGGTGCCTTGTAGAGTGGATATTTTTCTGTAGTTTATGTTTCATTGTCAGCAGAATTATACTGCTAGGAATCCATTCAAGCAAACAGTGATTTTGTTAAGTGCTACTATTTCCTAGGCTCAGTGCTTTGGACTGGAGACACCAAGATCAAGGACAGTCCTTGCTGTAATGGCTTATAGTTTATTAAAAGGCAAAAAAGTTATGTCTTAGGTCTGGTTCTTTAGAAGTAGAACTTGAGAATTCAAGTCTAAGTCATTTGTCAGGGAAATGCTCTTAGGAGAAACTGCTAATGGAGTAAGAAAGCAGAACAGGAAACGGAAGAAGCCAGGCAAGAGTGATTTTAGAAGATTAGCCTCCACCTTATTCTGCAAAGGAGCTCTGGAGTATAAATTATGCTTCAGAATCTGTGCTAAGGGTGGCAAGGAAGCTGGGCTTTCATATCCACTAAAAAGCTGCTGGGTAGAGAGGAAACTCAAGCATTTCCCAGACTCTGCCTGTCAGAGCAAAGTGGCTCCACAGCCCCAAGACCTTTTTCCAAAAGAGGGCATCCTAGGGAGGTACACATGAGAAGCACAAAGGGACTCTGAGAGAATCAGGTGGAATAAATAGATAATTTATATAGCATGTGATGAGTACTCTCGCAGAGGGAATTGCAAGATGCTGTGGCAACAAAGAGGACAGGGTGAGATAGAGCTTTATGAGAGAGGGAAGCCTTTCCCATATACTTCTGGAGTATCCGAGGGAGTTAACTAGATAATAAGTGAAGAAAAAAGGAGAACTTTCAGGTCAGAAGGAGCCCAGTGTACAAAGGCAGAGTCACATGGTCATGGAAGACCTGGAGCTGTAAAATGGGGAGAAAAAAAATTTCCTACCTTTCAAGCCTGTCATGGGATTAAAATCAGCCAATAAAATAAAAAGCTTTTTGTGAACTTTTAAAGAAGTAAAATCCTGTTCCTGGTTGTTTGGAGTCCTTGATTAATAAATATCTTGATTATGCTACAAAAGAAAACCCTTCAACAAGCCAACCTATAGTAACCCCCAACGTTTTGTATTTATAAGCATTTGCACCAAGATATACCCTCTGCTGTCACCTTTGGTTTGAAATAATGCTAGCAGGCCCTATTGTAGTTCTCCATATACATGTAGGAAGCCTGATGTTCTTAAAGATAAGCACAAAATTTATTTAGATTCTTTCACTGCTTATTCTCACAAGAGATGAATAAAGTCTTCAGAGTTTAAGTTCAATAGAAAAGCCACAGCCAAAACAAAGATGAGAAAACCTAAAGTCTTCTCTGCTTTAAGGCATATGTCATGTTCAGAAATACCCAGGTCCTCACCTCACGATTTTCCCTTTGTTTCCAATGCATTTACCATGATGATTCCCTCTCCTTCACCATTCTGTTTTCTGGCTGGTGAGAAGACCCCTGGTTGATGTTCAGACTCTCTCTTTTCTTTATTGCTTCCCTGATCTTCTTATTTGCACTGCATACTCTAAGAAATTCTTCCTTATCACACTGTGGACATATTAACAGATAGTAACTAACTTGTAGAAATCTTTTAAAGCTGTAAATTATATTAGTAGTAGTCATATTAGTAATAGTAGTAGTAGTGGTCTCCAATATTGGGGGCATACTAGAAAAATATGTTTCATGCATAGAGTATAGAAGTTTTCAAAATTTGTTGCTTTGCCAGACAGTTTTTTTTATAAAACTATATTTAGAAGCAAGTGTGACATTTTACTATAATTTATGGTAGACTGATACAGTTTATTAAAAATTGGAACTTGTGTGATCTGAAGTCCTGTGCCACTCAGAATTCTATTTTTTTGTATTAAGTAACTCAAAGAAAACATATTTTCTCTGTAATTTTCCCTGATATTAGTGCAGGATAAGAGGATAACCTTTATTTTCAAAACTGTAAAGAGCACTGTTTACTCATTATCATGCCTTTATGCTTTTTCAGGCTGTCACTCCAAAAGTGACAAGAGCTGTGACTGGCTTTGTTTAGCTCCCAAAGGCTCTGGTGGCAAATCACCCCAATAATTATAGGAGATCAGATGATGTTTATCTTTCTTTTTCTCTGGCTTTCTTTTACAGATAAGGGATCTTCTTTTAGAATATGAACAAGGCTGGGACAAAGCTCAGATTTGTCTCCACAGATTGACCTGAGTATATAAAGCCTAACTCCTTGGCAACCGATAGAAAGTATCTTTAATTCACAAATCCTCATTAACTAGACATTAATTAAAGGGTAGAACCTAGAAGTCTGAGCATTGTCAAGGGCTAAGTACTTATTGAGTTTGTAACATCTATGCAATATACTCTTTTGGATTCAGCTAGGTCCATTTGTGGTCTGCACTTGAGGTTTTTAACATTTTCTTAAGTTATCTCAGTCAACACTGATTTTATTTGACTACATAAAAGCAATGATGTTTCCGAAATATCATTATTTGCAAAAAGCAAAGCAGAAAATTTTCTGTTGGGAGTTGGGTCACTCTAAGCTAAGTGTTATGATCTGCAACCTAGGAGTATCTCCAAGTTGTTTTTTTAGATTATATAGTTACAATAAAAAAAAGTATCTCCTAAAGTCTAGTATCTTTTTTTGTTCATGTTATTTTTTATGGAAATTGTTGTTTAATATTATAACAGGATTTAAACACAGTCATATTTAATAATGCAGCATATCTGAATATTGGATATATTTTATTCCCACTGTGGGACTAGCAGTTGTCCCAAATATTCCCTCTTCTCTTTTTCTTGGGAGGGAGGACCTGTTTATGGTAAAGAGTAGATTTCCCAGCCTTTCTTGTAGCCAGGGGTGAGACTGTAACTATATGAGATGAACCAGTGTCCCAAGGCAGCATCCTAGAGCCTTCTGTAAAAGATAACTAGTGGGCACTTTTTGTCTTTTCTTCTTTCCTTCTGCTAGGAATGGGATGCAAAAACTAGATTTGTAGCTGCTATTTTGGACCTTGAGTTCAAGCAGCACATGGTAGGGAAGGCACCTCCAAAGAGCCTGAGTCCCTGAGCAGTGCCATTAAATTCACACTGGTCTGCCTTACTCCAGATTTTTTTTTTTTGACATGAGAGAATCTAACTTTTATATGGTATAAATCACTGTTAATATGTCTATCTTACAGCTGAGTCTAATCGTCACCATTATATCCGCCAACACCTCAAGTTTCAACTCAGGTCCTATATTTTCATTCAACAGATACATGTAAATTATCTACTGAACTAATTGCTAGGTTCCAGAGTTGAATTATCCATAAAGTCTTCCTATGGTACTTCTTGTCTATTTTATTGTTTCCCTATGACATTCTTCATACATATGCCAGGCTAGCCCAGGGTAGTCTCCAGAAGAAATTGAAAATGAAGATGGATTGGTTCTACTTGTATTGATTAACAAACAGTAGTTTTGGGTAGAGACCAGCAACCTACATTAAATTAAAATGAATTAAATAAGGACTTTATTTATTCATTCATTCGTTAATATGGAAGGTATTCATTCCTTAATATAGAAGGTACTGATGCTTAGAGTTTATATTTTCCTCTTTGTACTCCTTTCACTGTATGCATAGATTATATATGAAATGGTTTTCTATTCATTGACTTTTAGATAGTTAGCAATTGTCCTTTTAATTTTCTCTTTGAACCATGTATTTTTCATCTTTTGATTATTTATTTATAACTATATTGAATTAAAGTCCAGAGATAGCCTGTACTATCTCTGCTTTTTTAGTTAATTGAGGGTTTAAGGGTGGTTGTTGTTGTTTTTTGCTTCTAACTACATGATCATTTTTGTAAATGTTTAAATGGACATAAGAAAAAAA
This sequence comes from Physeter macrocephalus, assembly GCF_002837175.3. NCBI lineage: Eukaryota > Metazoa > Chordata > Mammalia > Artiodactyla > Physeteridae > Physeter > Physeter macrocephalus. Next base: position 129,650,452 of record NC_041224.1, on the reverse strand, counting down.
TCCAGTATTCTATGGATGGAAGATTTTCTGTATTTTTGTTAGTCATAGACATTAGTTATAATTTTTGATTCCTCCTTGTCTTACTTTTTAACTTAATAGAAAAAAACTGTATTATCTAGAACTGCCTAGTTCTCAGAGATGTATTAGAATTTCCCACTGCAACTGCTGCATGTTTCTCAAATTCTGTTCCTAGTTTTTTTTGTTTTATAATTTTAGCTTCTCTGTACTTTACTGCATACCAATTCATGACAATATACTTTTGCTATCAGTTGTAACTTTTAACATTACATAAAGTAATGACCTTCTTTCCCTCTTGGTGTTGTAAATGGCAAATTTCTTCTCAATAATTTAATTGTATTGTATTTTCACTTCTGATCATTTACATATTCCTGTTATCACTCTGTCCATGCCTCTTTTCCAATCTTAGCTTACAAGGTGTCTTATTGACACCTTGTTTTAATATACATGCTATACTATATATATGTGTGTATATATATAATATGTAATAAGTTATATATATTTGATAAACAGCATATAAACTTGTTACTTTTAAATGTGGTTACTGTACCCATATACTGTATAATATATAAATTCTAAAACATAAATTCTATATGTTTATAACTATATAAGTTATATTATTATATAACTATATATATGTATATATATTTGATAAACAGCATATAAACTTGTTACTTTTAAATCCAGTCTAACGTACTCTTGAAATGGGCAAATTCAATCTATTCCCATTTAGTCTATGACTGATACAACTGTTTCCATCTTACTCCATATAATTTTATTTATTTAAAATTATATATTTCTCTTTTCCCTTTGCTCTATTTTTGCTAATTTTATCAAATTTCTATTCTTTCCACTCTTTACCCTTTATCTCATTTTCCCTCCCATTACTGGAATTATACATTTTTCTATTATTTTAAGCAGACTTTTATACTATTGTTATTTGTAAATAAAATACCTACTGTTTCTCCCATAGAGACATACTCTTCACCCTTCCAAGGCGCCAAAGTTGAAGATTTTAGATAACTTACTTCTCTCCTTCCCTTTCCATTACTGAGCCATTAAGAGTTTTACCTCCTCTTTGTGTCCTACACCTCCTCCAAACTCCTAGGTTTTGCAATGATATTACAAATCGCCTTATTCTATGTCCTTTCAGTTTTAATAACTTTATTTAGTGATTAAATTCTGTTTTCCCCAGGTGAACCATACCCTTAAATGCAAGTATATTAATATTCACCGCTCACCACCCCCTGGTTTTCTATATCTTCTCCAAATCCAAGGCCTTAGATCTAGTTTATTTGTTGGGTAGTTGGAGTATTATCTCAAGTATTTTTAAAAATATTTATTTATTTATTTGGTTGCGTGGGACCTTAGTTGCAGCAGGCGGACTCCTTAATTGTAGCACGTGGGCTCCTTAGTTGCGGCAGGCAGGCTCCTTAGTTGTGGCTTGCCAGCTCCTTAGTTTTGGCTCCTTAGTTGTGGCATGTGAACTCTTAGTTGCAGCATGCACGTGGGATCTACTTCCCTGACCAGGGATTGAACCGAGGCCCCCTGCATTGGGAGTGTGGAGACTTATCCACTGCGCCACCAAGGAAGTCCCCTATCTCAAGTATTTTTGTCAGGTAGGGTTATGTTATTTGAACGCTGAGGTTACTGAAGTTTTGCATATCACTTTATATATTTTTTCACACTAAGATGAATCATATCTTGGCTATTGGGTATTGGGATATAGGCTCTCCTCCCACCTTTTTCAGCAAATGTAGATGCTGTTCTACTGTTTTCAAACTTTCAGTGTTGGAGATGAGAATCCTGAAGACAAGCTGTCCTTCCATACCACTCCAAGCTTATCAATTAGAGTTAAGTTTGGCTGTTAGTCATAGAATACCCCCCCCCAAAAGTATGACATAAGATAGAATTTTATTTTTCTCCCATAAAGAAGCCCAGAAGCTATAAACAGTTCAGGTTAGGGAGGTACAACTCTATGTCAGAGATTTAGATTCTTCTGTTTTATTGCTTATCTGTGTTTGACTTTCATTCCATATCAGCTCATGGTCCAAGACAAGAGCCAGAAGAAATGTGCTGAAATGACTGAAATATGGAGTGCTGCTTCCCTATAAAGACATTTCTACTTGAAACACACTTGCAAGAACATAGCTGAATGGATAGCAGGGAAATGTCTTTGTTTTGGGCAGGCTTGTGCCTGATGAATAATGTGGGATTCAGTTACTGTGGAAGAAGGAGAGAGTCAACATCAGGGAATGAGCAGGTTCTGACACGTTGTAACAGTTTGTTCCTTCTGCCTGGAAGCCTAATACAGTTTTCTTTGTAGACTTTGAGGTCACAACTTCTATCAGAGTATGTCTGGGGTTTCTTTTCTCCTCAGTTAGACATATAATTTGATAAGCTCCCTCAGTGAGTAAACTTATGTCTTTCCAAAGTTCAGGAATATTTCCTTTCAGTATTTATTATTTATTTATTTATTTTTAAATTTTATATTTTTTAAATTTATTTTTATACCTCAATGGCCAAAGTAGTATTGATATTTCAGCTTATCTTTTTTTTTAGTATTTATTTTTAAAAAATAGAGGGCAAAAACCCTTTCCATAAGTGATTATTTTTGCTTCTTTCTGTTCTTCTCTAGTTCTTCTATTTCTTCTGTTTCACTACTTAATTGTATTTTTTTCTTTTAAGTTTATTTATAATAAATACAATATTTGCCCATAGTAAAATGTTTTCACTATTCCTTTGCCAGTCCCACTCATAGAGTTAATCAATGTTAAATTTTGTGTGTATTCTGTGTATTCCATGTATAAACATATAAGAATACACACATGTACACAAACATATACTCTTTTTACACAGATGAGAATATTCTCTTTGGTTTCTTTTTTTTTGACTGACTAATACATTTTGTATTTTAATTCTTTCAGTGACTGCATTCAATTCAACTTTAGAGTCAATCAGTTTATCACCATTTCCCTATCATTTGACATTGTATTGTTTCCAGTGTTGTACTATTATACATATATTCTTCTGCATTCTTGTGCAGATGTTAGTTATATTAACTAGATAATTGCTAAGTCGAAGTCTGAATGTGTTTCCATTTTTTGACATAGTTTACCAGGTTCCCCTCCAAAACGGAAGGCTCTACCAGTCTACCCTTCCAATCCCACCTATGAAACCTCAGCAATATAAGATATTATCAGTGTTGGTGGCTATTCAATACATGAAATTTGATTTCTCATACTTTATTTATAGTTTAAAAAGAAAGAAGTTGAACATCTTTTTATTTATATAATGCCAATTTGTAGTTCTGTTTTTTTCCCCTCAATTTTCTGTTCTTATACATTAGCTTATTCATCATTTAGTGTACTGTATTATAAATATATTCATTATGGAAACAAACCCTGAATTCTGACATTGTTAATAGTAAATTGTCTTATATAATTTTAAAAAATGAGTAACATATTAATCAAGATTTTCTTATAATATTTATTAGTGTTTGTATTAAAAGCCTTGCTCACTTGAATATTGTAGCAGATTACTCCATGTTTTATTATAGAACTGTTATGATTTCAATTTTCTACATTTAAATCTCTATTGTATTTGGAATTTACTTTGATATGAAAGGTGGGTTAGAAAGTCAGCTTTTCATAGCCTCATCCACCAGAGGGCAGACAGCAGAAGCAAGAAGAACTACAATCCTGCAGCCTGTGGCACAAAAACCACATTCACAGAAAGATAGACAAGATGAAAAGGCACAGGGCTATATACCAGATGAAGGAACAAGATGAAACCCCAGAAAAACAACTAAATGAAGTGGAGATACAAAACCTTCCAGAAAAAGAATTCAGAATAATGATACTGAAGATGATGCAGGACATTGGAAAAAAAAAATGGAGGCAAAGATCGACAAGATGGAAGAAATGTTTAACAAAGATCTAGAAGAATTAAAGAACAAACAAACAGAGATGAACAATACAATAACTGAAATGAAAAATACACTAGAAGGAATCAATAGCAGAATAACTGAGGCAGAAGAATGGATAAGTGACCTGAAAGACAGAATGGTGGAATTCACTGCTGTAGAACAGAATAAAGAAAAAGGAATGAAAAGAAATGAAGACAGCCTAAGATACCTCTGGGACAACATTAAACACAACAACAGGGGCTTCCCTGGTGGCGCAGTGGTTGCGCGTCCGCCTGCCGATGCAAACACAACAACATTCGCATTTTAGGGGTCCCAGAAGAAGAGAGAGAGAAAGGACCCGAGAAAATATTTGAAGAGATTATAGTCGAATATTTCCCTAACATGGGAAAGGAAAGAGCCACCCAAGTCCAGGAAGCGCAGACGGTCCCAGGCAGGATAAACCCAAGGAGAAACACGCCAAGAAACATAGTGATCAAATTGGCAAAAATTAAAGACAAAGAAAAATTATTGAAAGCAGCAAGGGAAAAACAACAAATAACATACAAGGGAACTTCCATAAGGTTAATAGCTGATTTCTCAGCAGAAACTCTACAAGCCAGAAGGGAGTGGCATGATATACTTAAAGTGATGAAAGGGAGGAAACTACAACCA
>NC_041224.1:129643894-129645198 GCF_002837175.3 Physeter macrocephalus | reverse complement strand
GGAAAAAGAGATTCCATGCAAATGGAAATCAAAAGAATGCTGGAGTAGCAATACTCATATCAGATAGAATAGACTTTAAAATAAAGAATGTTACAAGAGACAAAGAAGGACACTACATAATGACCAAGGGATAATCCAAGAAAGAAGATATAACAATTATAAATATATATGCACACAACATAGAGCACCTCAATACATAAGGCAACTGCTAACGGCTCTAAAAGAGGAAATCAACAGTAACACAGTAATAGTGGGGGACTTTAACACCTCACTTACACCAATGGACAGATCATCCAGACAAAAAATTAATAAGGAAACAGAAGCTTTAAATGACAAAACAGAGGAGATAGAGTTAATTGATATTTATAGGACATTCCATCCAAAAATAGCAGATTACACTTTCTTCTCAAGTACGCATGGAACATTCTTGAGGATAGATCATATCTTGGGTCACAAATCAAGCCTCAGTAAATGTAAGAAAATTGAAATCATATCAAGCATCTTTACAGACCACAACGCTATGAGATTAGAAATGAATTACAGGGGAAAAAACTTAAAAAACACAAACACATGGAGGCTAAACAATACGTTACTAAATAAACAAGAAATCACTGAAGAAATCAAAGAGGAAGTCAAAGAGGAAATAAAAAAATACCGAGGGACAAATGATAATGAAAACACGGCGATCCAAAACCTATGTGATGCAGCAAAAGCAGTTCTAAGAGGGAAGTTTATAGCTATACAAGCCTACCTCAAGAAACAAGAAAAATCTCATATAAACTATCTACCCTTACATCTAAAAGAACTAGAGAAAGAAGAACAAAGCCCAAAGTGAGCAGAAGGAAAGAAATCATAAAGGTCAGAGCAGAAATAAATGAAATAGGAACAAAGAAAACAATAGCAAAGATCAATAAAAATAAAAGCTGGTTCTTTGAGAAGATAAACAAAATTGATAAACCATTAACCAGACTCATCAAGCAAAAGAAGAGGACTCAATTCAATAAAATTAGAAATGAAAGAGGAGAAGTTACAAAAGTCACTGCAGAAGTAGAGCATCCTAAGAGACTATTTCCAGCAACTCTGCCAATAAAATGGACAACCTGGAAGAAATGGACAAACTCTTAGAAAGGTATAACCTTCCAAGACTGAATCAGGAAGAAATAGAAAATATGAACAGACAAATCACAAGTAATGAAATTGAAACTGTGGTTAAAAATCTTCCAACAAACAAAAGTCCAGGACCAGATGGCTTCACCTGGCTTCACAGGTGAATTCTATCAAACATTTAGAGAAGAGCTAACACC
>NC_041224.1:129639818-129643798 GCF_002837175.3 Physeter macrocephalus | reverse complement strand
AACTCATTCTATGAGGCCACCATCACCCTGATACCAAAACCAGACATAGATACTACAAAAAAAGATAATTACAGACCAATATCACTAATGAATATAGATGCAAAAATCCTCAACAAAATACTAGCAAGCAGAATCCAACAACACATTAAAAGGATCATACACCATGATCAAGTGGGATTTATCCCAGGAATGCAAGGATTCTTCAATATACACAAATCAATCAATGTGATACACCATATTAACAAATTGAAGATTTAAAACCATATGATCATCTCAATAGATGCAAAAAAAAGCTTTTGACAAAATTCAATACCCATTTATGATAAAAACTCTCCAGAAAGTGGGCATAGAGGGAAGCTACCTCAAAATAATAAAGTCCATATACAGCAAACCCACAGCAAACATCATTCTCAATGGTGAAAAACTGAAATTAATTCCTCTAAGATCAGGAACAAGACAAGGGTGTCCACTCACGCCACTCTTAATTCAACGTAGTTTTGGAAGTCCTAGCCACATCAGTCAGAGAAGAAAAAGAAGTAAAAAGAATCTAAATTGGAAAAGAAGAAGTAAAACTGTCACTGTTTGCAGATGATGTGATAACTATACATAGAGAATCCTTAAGCTGCCACCAGAAAACTACTAGAGCTAATCAATGAATTTGGTAAATTTGTGGGATACTAAACTAATGCACAGAAATCACTTGCATTCCTATACACTAATGATGGAAAATCTGAAAGAGAAATTAAGGAAGCACTCCCATTTACCATTGCAACAAAAAGAATAAAATACTTAGGAATAAACCTACCTAGGGAGACAAAAGACCTGTATGCAGAAAACTGTAAGACACTGTTGAAAGAAATTAAAGATGATACCAACAGATGGAGAGATATACCATGTTCTTGGATTGGAAGAACAATATTGTGAAAATGACCATACTACCCAAAGCAATCTACAGATTCAATGCAATTCCTATCTAATTGCCAATGGCATTTTTTACAGAACTAGAACAAAAAATCTTAAAATCTGGATAGAGACACAAAAGACCCCGAATAGCCAAAGCAGTCCTGAGGGAGAAAAACAGAGCTGGAGGAATCAGACTCCCTGACTTCAGACTTTACTGCAAAGCTACAGTAATCAAGACAATATGGTATTGACACAAACACAGAAATATAGATCAATGGAACAAGATAGAAAGCCCATACATAAATCCATGCACCTATGGTCAACTAATCTATGATAAAGGAGGCAAGGATATACAAAGGAGAAAAGACAGCCTCTTCAATAAGTGGTGCTGGGAAAACTGGACAGCTACATGTAAAAGAATGAAATTAGAACACTCCCTAACACCATACACAAAAATAAACTCAAAATGCATTAGAGACCTAAATGTAAGACTGGACACTATGAAACTCTTAGAGGAAAACATAAGGAGAACACTCGTTGACATAAATCACAGCAAGATCTTTTTTGATCCACCTCCTAGAGTAATGGAAATAAAAACAAAAATAAACGAATGGGACCCAATGGAACTTAAAAGCTTTTGCATAGCAAAGGAAACCATAAAGAAGACGAAAAGACAACCCTCAGAATGGGAGAAAATATTTGCAAATGAATCAACGGACAAAGGATTAATCTCCAAAATATATAAACAGCTCATGCAGCTTAATATTAAAAAAACAAACAACACAATAAAAAAATGAGCAGAAGACCTAAATAGACATTTCTCCAAAGAAGACATACAGATGGCCAGGAAGCACATGAAAAGCTGCTCAACATCACTAATTATTAGAGAAATGCAAATCAAAACTACAATGAGGTATCACCTCACACCTGTTAGAATGGACATCCTCAGACAACCTACAAGCAATAAATGCTGGAGAGGGTGTGTCGAAAAGGGAACCCTCTTGTGCTGTTGGTGGGAATGGAAATTGATACAGCCACTATGGAGAACAGTATGGAAGTTCCTTAAAAAACTAAAAATAGAATTACCGTATGACCCAGCCATCCCACCACTGTGCATATACCCAGAGAAAACTGTAATTCAAAAACACACATGCACCCCAAAGTTCATTGCAGCACTATTTACAATAGCCAGGTCATGGAAGAAACCTAAATGCCCATTGACAGATGAATGGATAAAGAAGATGTTTTACATATATACAGTGGAATATTACTCAGCCATAAAAGGGAACGAAATTGGGTCATTTATAGAAACGTGGATGAATCTAGAGATTGTCATGCAGAGTGAAGTCAGAAAGAGGAAAACAAATATCGCATTATAATGCATATATGTGGAACCTAGAAAAATGGTACATATGAACCTGTTTTCAGGGCAGAAATTGAGACACAGATGTATATATTTTTGTGCTCTTAACAGTGTTCCCCTGTGTGGTGCGTAGATCTCTGTGGGGACCCTGTGGTCTTTTCAGGGAATTTATGAAGAAAAATGTTGTTTCTCACTGTGCCGCATTTGGAGAGATGGTGTAAAGCAGTGGAAAATAAAATAGGAGGTACCTTAGCGCAAAACAAAGCTGAGGCATCAAATTGTATCAGCAATCTTTGTATTCTTCACTAATTCACTTCCATGTACTCACAGCAAAAAAAAAAAAAAAAAATCGATGTAACTAAATATTTTTGATCAGTAAAAATCAATACTAATTTTTAACATCTTGAAAATTGATTACTCTATTTTTAATATTCTAAGTGACAAAATGGAAAATTCCTATAAAACATTTCTGATGCTTATGAAAGAACAGTGGTTGTCTCAAGGTAAAGGACTTGTATGGTTGTTTTGTGGTGTATTAGCCACTTTTTTTTATAACATCTTTATTGGAGTATAATTGCTTTACGATGTTGTGTTAGTTGCTGCTGTATAACAAAGTGGATCAGTTATATGTATACATATATCCCCATGTCTCCTCTGTCTTGAGCCTCCCTCCCACCCTCCCTATCCCACCCCTCTAGGTGGTCACAAAGCACAGAGCTTATCTCCCTGTGCTATGAAGCTGCTTCCCACTAGCTATCTGTTTTACATTTGGTAGTGTATATATGTCAGTGCTACTCTCTCACTTCATCCCAGCTTACCCTTCCCCCTCCCATGTCCTCAAGTCCATTCTCTAGGTCTGTGTCTTTATTCCTGTCCTGCCCCTAAGTTCATCAGAACCAGTTTTTTTTTTTTAGATTCCATATATATGTGTTAGCATATGGTATTTGTCTTTCTGTTTCTGACATACTTCACTCTGTGTGACGGACTCTAAGTCCATCCACCTCACTACAAATAACTCAGTTTCGTTTCTTTTTATGGCTCAGTAATATTCCATTGTATATATGTACCACATCTTCTTTATCCATTCATCTGTCGATGGAGATGTAGGTGGCTTCCATGTCCTGGCTATTGTAAATAGTGCTGCAATGAATATTGTGGTACATGTCTCTTTTTGAATTATGGTTTTCTCAAGGAATATGCCCATTAGTGGGATTGCTGGATCATATGGTAGTTCTATTTTTAGATTCTTAAGGAACCTCCATACTGTTCTCCACAGTGGCTGTATCAATTTACATTCCCACAACAGTGCAAGAGGGTTCACTTTTCTTCACACCCTCTCTAGCATTTATTGTTTGTAGATTTTTTGATGATGGCCATTCTGACTGGTGTGAAGTGATACCAAATTGCGGTTTTCATTTGCATATCTATAATAATTAGTGATGTTGAGCATCTTTTCACATGCCTCTTGGCCATCTCTGTGTCTTCTTTGGAGAACTGTCTATTTAGGTCTTGTTCCAATTTTTTTTTTTTTTTTTGTGGTACACGGGCCTCTCACTATTGTGGCCTCTCCCATTGAGGAGCACAGGCTCCGGACGCACAAGCTCAGCAGCCATGGCTCACGGGCCTAGCCGCTCCGCAGCATGTGGGATCTTCCCGGACTGGGGCACGAACCCATGTCCTCTGCATCGGCAGGCGGATTCTCAACCACTGTGCC
>NC_041224.1:129589187-129639577 GCF_002837175.3 Physeter macrocephalus | reverse complement strand
AGGTTCATCAGAACCATTTTTTTTTTTAGATTCCATATATATGTGTTAGCATATGGTATTTGTTTTTCTCTTTCTGACTTTACTCTGTATGACAGAGTCTAGTTCCATCCACCTCACTGCAAATAACTCAATTTCGTTTCTTTTTATGGTGGAGTAATATTCCATTGTATATATATGCCACATCTTCTTTATCCATTCATCTATCAGTGGACACATAGGTTGATTCCATGTCCTGGCTGTTGTAAATACAGCTGCAGTGAACATTGTGGTACGTGACTTTTTGAATTATGGTTTTCTTAGGGTATATGCCCAGTAGTGGGATTGCTGGGTCATATGGTGGTTCTATTTTTAGTTTTGAGGAACCTGCATACTCTTCTCCGTAGTGGCTGTATCAATTTACATTCCCACCAGCAGTGCAAGAAGGTTCCCTTTTCTCCACACCCTCTCCAGCATTTATTGTTTGGAGATTTTTTAATAATGGCCATTTTGACTAGTGTGAGGTGATACCTCGTTGTAGTTTTGATTTGCATTTCTCTGTGGTTAGTGATGTTGAGCATCCTTTCATGTGTTTGTTGGCAATCTGTATATCTTCTTTGGAAAAATGTCTATTTAGGTCTTCTGTCCATTTTTGGTTTGAGTTGTTTGTTTTTTTGATATGGAGCTGCATGAGCTGCTTGCAAATTTTGGAGATTAATCCTTTGTCAGTTGCTCATTTGCAAATATTTTCTCCCATTCTGAGGGTTTTCTTTTCATCTTGTTTATGGTTTCCTTTGCTTTGCAAAAGCTTCTAAGTTCCATTTGGTCCCATTTGTTTATTTTTGTTTTTATTTCCATTTCTCTAGGAGGTGGGTCAAAAAGGATCTTGCTGTGATTTGTGTCATAGAGTGTTCTGCCTATGTGTTCCTTTAAGAGTTTTGTAGTGTCCAATCTTACCTTTAGGTCTTTAAACCATTTTGAGTTATTTTTGTGTATGGTGTTAGAAACTGTTCTACTTTCATTCTTTTACACATAGCTGTCCAGTTTTCCCAGTACCACTCACTTATTGAAGAGCCTGTCTTCTCTCCATTGTATGTTCTTGCCTCCTTTATCAAAGATAAGGTGACCATATGTGCATGGGTTTATCTTTGGCCTTTGTATCCTGTACCATTGACCTATATTTCTGTTTTAGTGCCAGTACCATACTGCCTTGATTACTGTAGTTTTGTAGTGTTCTCTGAAGTCAGGGAGTCTGATTCCTCCAGCTCCGTTTTTTTTCTCAAGATTGCTCTGGCTATTCGAGGTCTTTTGTGTTTCCATACATAGTGTGAAATTTTTTGTTCTAGTTCTGTGAAAAATGCCATTGGTAGTTTGATAGGGATTGCACTGAATCTGTTGATTACTTTGCGTAGTATAGGCATTTTCACAGTGTTGATTCTTCCAATCCAAGAACATGGTGTATCTCTCTGTCTGTTTGTATCATCTTCAATTTCTTTCATCAGTGTCTTATAGTTTTCTGCATACAGGTCTTTTGTCTCCTTTGGTAGGTTTATTCCTATGTAATTTATTCTTTTTGTTTCAATGGTAAATGAAAATGTTTCCTTAATTTCTCTTTCAGATTTTTCATCATTAGTGTTTAGGAATGCAAGAGATTTCTGTGCGTTAATTTTGTATCCTGCTACTTTACCAAATTCATTTATTAGCCCTAGTAGTTTTCTGGTAGCATCTTTAGGATTCTTTATATATAGTATCTTGTCATCTGCAAACAGTGACAGTTTAACTTCTTCTTTTCCAATTTGGATTCCTTTTATTTTTTTTCTTCTCTGATTGCTGTGGCTGAAACGTCCAAAACTATGTTGAATAACAGTGTTGAGAATGGGCAACCATGTGATGTTCCTGTTCTTAGAGGAAATGGTTTCAGTTTTTCACCACTGAGAATGATGTTGGCTCTGGGTTTGTCATATATGGCCTTTATTATGTTGGGGTAGGTTCCCTCTATGCTTACTTTATGGAGAGTTTTTATCATAAATGGGTGTTTAATTTTATAGAAAGATTTTTCTGTATCTGTTGAGATTATCATATGGCTTTTATCCTTCAATTTCTTAATATGTTGTATCACATTGATAGATTTGCATATATTGAAGAATGCTTGCATTCGTGGGAAAAACCCCACTTGATCATGGTGTATGATCCTTTTAATGTGCTGTTGGATTCTGTTTGCTAGTATTTTGTTGAGGATATTTGTATTTGTGTTGATCATTGATATGTCCTGTAGTTATCTTTCTTTGTGACATCTTTGTCTGGTTTTAGTATCAGGGTGGTAGTGGCCTCATAGAATGAGTTTGGGAGTTTTCCACCCTCTGCTATATTTTAGAAGTGTTTGAGAAGGGTAGGTGTTAGCACTTCTCTCAAAGTCTGATAGAGTTCACCTGTGAAGCCACCTGGCCCTGGGCTTTTGTGTGTTGGAAGATTTTTAATCACAGTTTCAAGTTCAGAGCTTATGATTGTTCTGTTCATATTTTCTGTTGCTTTCTGGCTCAGTCTTGGAAGGTTGTACTGTTCTAAGAATTTGTCCATTTCCTCCAGGTTGTCCATTTTATTGGCATATAATTTCTTATTGTAATCTCTCATGATCCTTTGTATTTCTTCAGTGTCAGTTGTTACTTCTCCTTTTTCATTTCTAATTCTATTGATTTGAGTCTTCTCCCTTTTTTTCTTGATGAGTCTGGCAAATGGCTTATCACTTTTTTTTATCCTATCAAAGAACCAGCTTTTAGTTTTATTAATCTTTGCTGTTGTTTTCTTCATATTTTTTTTTCATTTATTTCTGACCTGATCTTTATGATTTCTTTCCTCCTGCTCACTATGGGTTTTTTTGTTCTTCTTTGTCTAATTGCTTTATGTGTAAGATTAGGTTGTATATTTGAGGTTTTTCTTGTTTTTTGAGATAGCCTTGCATTTGTATAAATTTCCCTTTTAGAACTGCTTTTGCTGCATCCATATTTTGTATTGTTGTGTTTTCATTGTCATTTGTTTCTAGGTATTTTTTATTTCCTTTTTGATTTTTTCATTGATCTCTTGCTTCTTTAGTAACGTATTGTTTAGCCTCCATGTGTTTGTATTTTATACAGTTTTTATTCCTGTAATTGATATCAAGTCTCATAGTGTTGTGGTCAGAAAAGATATTTGATGCAACTTCAATTTTCTTAGATTTACCGAGGCTTGATTAGTGACCCAAGGTATGATATATCCTGGAGAATACTCCACGAGCACTTGAGAAGAAAGTATATTCTGTTGTTTTTGGATGGAACATCCTATAAATATCAATTAAATCCATCTGGAGTAATGTGTCGTTAGAAGTTTGTGTTTCCTTACTTATTTTCATTTTGGATGGTGTGTCCAGTGGTGAAATTGGGGTGTTAAAGTCCCCTACTATTATTGTTACTGTATTTTCCCTTTTATGGTTGTTAGAATTTGCCTTGGGTATTGAGGTGCTCCTATGTTGGGTGCATAAATATGTATAATTGTTATATTTTCTTCTTGATTGATCCCTTGATCATTATGTACTGTCCTTCTTTGTCTCTTGTAACAGTCTTTATTTTAAAGTCTATTTTGTCTGATATGAGTATTGTTACTCCTGCTTTCTTTTGATTTCCATTTGCATGGAATATGGTTTTCCATCCCCTTACTTTCAGTTTGTATGTGTCCCTAAGTCTGAAGTGGGTCTCTTGTAGACAGCATATATATAGATCTTGTTTTTGTATCCATTCAGCCAGTCTGTGTCTTTTGATTGGAGCATTTAATCCATTTACATTTAAGGTAATTATCAATAAATATGTTCCTATTACCATATTCTTAATTGTTTGGGTTTGTTTTTTCGGTCTTTTTCTTCTCCTGTGTTTCCTGCCTAGAGAAGTTCCTTTAGCATTTATTGTAAATCTGGTTTGGTGGTGCTGAATTCTCTTAGCTTTTGCTTATCTATAAGTCTTTTGATTTCTTCATCAAATCTGAATAGATCCTCGCTGGCCAGAGTAATCTTGATTGTAGGTTTTTCCCTTTTATCACTTTAAATATGTCCTGCCACTCTCTTCCAGCTTGCAGCGTTTCTCCTGAAAGATCAGCTCTTAACCTTATGGGGATTCCCTTCTATGTTATTTGTTGCTTTTCCCTTGCTGCTTTTAATATTTTTTGTTTGTATTTAATTTTTGCTAGTTTGATTATTATGTGTATTGATGTGTTTCTCTTTGGATTTATCCTCTATGGGACTCTCTGTACCTCTTGGGCTTGATTGACTATTTCGTTTCCCCTGTTGGGGAAGTTTTCAACTATAATCTCTTCAGGTACATTCTCCAACCCTTTCTTTTTCTGTTGTTCTTCTGGGACCCCTATAATTCGAACGTTGGTGTGTTTAACGTTGTCCCAGAGGTCTCAAACTGTCCTCAATTCTTTTCATTCTTTTTTTCTTTATTCCACTCTGTGTTAGTTATTTCCACTCCTTTATCTTCCAAATTGGTTATCCATTCTTCTACTTCAGTTATTCTGCTATTGATTCTTTCTAGAGAATTTTTAATTTCATTTATTGTGTTGTTCTTCATTGTTTGTTTGCTCTTCAGTTCTTCTAGGTCTTTGTTAAACGTTTCTTGTATTTTCTTCATTTTGTTTTAAGATTTTGGATCATCTTAATATCATTACTGTGAATTCTTTTTCAGGTAGACTGCCTATTTCCTTTTCATTTGTTTTGTCTGGTGGGTTTTTACCTTTCTCCTTCATCTGCTGTATATTTCTCTGTCTTCTCATTTTGTTTAACTTACTGTGCTTGGGGTCTCCTTTTTGCCGCCTGCAGTTTTGTAGTTCCCATTGTTTTTGGTCTCTGCCCTCAGTGGGTGAGGTTGGTTCAGTGGCTTTTGTAGCCTTCTTGATGGAGCAGACTGGTACCTATGTTTTCGTTGGTGGGGCTGGATCTTGTCCTCCTGGTGGGCAGGGCCACGTCCAGTGGTGCGTTTTGGCTTGTCTGTGAACTTAGTATGAGATTAGGCAGCCTCTCTGCTAATGGGTGGGGTTGTGTTCCTGTCTTGCTACTTTGTTGGCATGGGGTGTCCACCACTGGAGTTTGCTGGCCACTGGAGTTTGCTGGCCATTGGGTGGAATTGATTCTTAGTGTGGATACGGAGATCTCTGGGAGAGCTCTTGCTGATTGATATTATGTGGGGCCAGGAAATCTCTTGTGGTCCAGTGACCTGGACTTGGCTCTCCCACCTCAGAGGCTCAGGCCTGACACCTGGCCAGAGCACCAAGACCCTGCCAGCCTCATGGCTTGGAAGAAAAGGAAGAAAAAAAAGGAAAAAAAAAAAACAAAATAATGAACAGTAAGAGCTGTAGGACAAATTGTGAAAGTAAAAATAAACAGGGAAAATGACACAAAGAAACATACACACACTCATAAGAGGAAAACAAACAACAAAAACCAACAGTCAGAACCAGTCAGAACCCTAGGACAAATAGTAAAAGTAAACCTAAACAGACAAAATCATACAAAGAAACATACACATACACACTCACAAAAAGAGAAAAAAGGAAAAAACCTAAACAGACAAAATCATACAAAGAAACATACACATACACACTCACAAAAAGAGAAAAAAGGAAAAAAAATTTTAATTAAAAAAATAGAAAATAAATAAAAAAATAAAAAGTAAAAAAAAAAAAGAAGAGAGCAACCAAACCAGTAAGGAAATCCACCAATCAAAACAAGCAGTAAAAACTAAACTAAGCTAAATGTGAAAAGCAAAAACAAATCAGGTGTGGAAAGTGAACCCCAAGTCTACAGTTGCTCCCAAAGTCCACCGTCTCAATTTTGGGAATATTTATTGTCTATTCAGGTATTCCACAGATGCAGTGTTCATCAAGTTGATTGTGGGGATTTAATCCACTGCTTCTGAGTTTGCATGGAGTAATTTCCCTTTCTCTTCCTTGTTTGCACAGCTCTTGGGGTTTAGCTTTGGTTTTGGCCCTGCCTCTGCATGTAAGCTGCCCTCAGGCATCTCTTCCCTGCCTAGACAGGAGGGGGTTGAAACAGCGACCAATTAGGGCTCTCTTGCTCACTCAGGCCAGGGATAGTGAGGGGTGTGGTAGTCATAATTGGAATTCAGGGTGAGCCTGTGGTGGCAGAGGCCAGCATGACATTGTAGCAGCCTGAGGCACGCTGTGTGTTCTCCCAAGGAAGTTGTCTCTAGATCTCAGGACCCTGGCAGTGGCATGCTGAACAGGCTCCTGAGGGGGTGTGGGTAGTGACCTGTGCTTGCACACAGGATTCTTGGTGGCAGCAGTGGCACTGTTAGAGTTTCATGCCCGTCTCTGGGGTCTAGGCTGACGGCTGTGGCTCGCACCTGTCTCTGGAGCTCGCTTAGGCAGTGCTCTGCCTTCTGTGGGTATACGGAGCAGAAATCCCCTCTCCTCGCACATGCAGAAACAATGGTCTCTTGCTTCTCAGGCAGTTCCAGAGTTTTTCGCAGACTCCCTCCCAGCTAGCTGTGGTGCACTAGCCCCCTTCAGGCTGTGTTCACACAGCCAATCCCAGTCCTCTCCCTGGGATCTGACCTCTGAAGCCCAAGCCTCAGCTCCCAGCCCCAGCCCATACCAGCAGGTGAGCAGACAGCCTCTTGGGCTGGTGAGTGCTGGTCGGCAGTGATCCTCTGTGCGGGAGTCTCTCTGCTTTGCCCTCCGCACCCCTGTTGCTGTGCTCTCCTCCGTGGCTCCAAAGATTCCCCCCTCTGCCACCCCCTGTCTCAGCCAGTGAAGGGGCTTCCTAGTGTGTGGAAACTTTTCCTTCTTCACAGCTCCCTCCCAGTGGTGCAGGTCCCATCCCTATTCTTTTGTCTCTGTTTTTTCTTTTTTCTTTTTCCCTACCCAGGTACTTGGGGAGTTTCTTGCCTTTTGGGAAGTCTGAGGTCTTCTGCAGCATTCAGTAGGTGTTCTGTAGCAGTTGTTCCACATGTAGATGTATTTCTGATGTATTTGGGGGAGGAAGGTGATTGCCACGTCTTACTTGTTCACTGTCTTGAAGGTCTCCGCCACTTTTTTTTCATAGAATAATGTTTTTACTTAAAAGGATGATTGTTATACAAATAATGGTTATTCAGACTTGGGTATTTGGCAAATATTTTCTCAAAAATGATTGAAGTGAATTTGCCATCCCAAATCAAATACTTTAGTTATATTTATTACTAATGATAAATTTTCCCTTTTCCAGAGAAAAATTAGAAGTTTGGAAAATCTGCCAACATAAGTATCGCTGCTTCCCAACACCACTTAAAGACTCTTCTGTAAAGTTTGATGATATTCATATATGTGACTTGTATTATATAATGAAATATGTCAACATCTGGAAGATCTGCATAACTCAGTGAATTCGTATTTTCCAGATGACTAATGTATGATGCTACAAAATCATGTATGAGTAAACAGTCCATTAAAAGTGCAAGATAGACCAATGGATTTTAGTCTCACAGAGTGCCAAAAGGGCATTTATATGGTTTTTAATTCTACTTTGCCATCAAATGTTAGGAAACTAACACTTGTGGGGTTTTAGTTTAGTATTAACGAAGGCTATCCACAATTATCTGAAAAGGCTATTGAAACATTCCTGCCTTTATTACCAGATATCAGTGTGAGGTGAGATTTTCTTCACATATTTCAAACAAAGCAATATGTTGCCACAGATTGAATGCAGGAGGTGATATAATTACCGAGACAGCTCTTTTCCACTAAAGCAGATATTAAAGAGATTTGCAAAGCTATAAAGCAATTCCATTCATTTTACTCAATTATTTTTGTTTTGAAAAATATAATTTTGTGTTTTAAAATGTTCCTTATGTTAATGTCTTCAGTTTATTAATATGATTTTAAATGAGTTAATACATAATTTAACATTGTCTCAGTTTTAATTTGTACTACAATGATTATGAAAAGATATAATGCCAATAAACAAAAGCTATTTGGGGTCCTTAATAATTTTTAATAGTGTAAAGTTGTTCTAAGACCAAAAAGTTTGATAACTGCTAGTCTATATCATAATTTCTTCTCTCACGCTTCCTTTTCTCTTTCACACACACACACTCACTCTTGTTCTTTGCCCCCACCTCCAATTCCTGGACAATTCCCAATACTGTAACAGTATTCTATAACTAAATTATTGTATTAATATTATATTTTTAATATCTGAAACTGCTAGGCCATGTCCATAACTCTTTTTATCCTGAACTTTTTATGTTCTGAAATATTTATTTTTAAAAATCAACTTTGGTACTATATTGTGATACTCAAAGAAAACTTGGTATTTTAAGTGGTAATTGGTATTTATTATATCTAAGTTATATCTTAGAAATATCTATTATTTTAGAGAGAACATATCTCTATACAAGAAAAAAATTATGTAATTTGCTTATTTATTTCAATTTTCTTTATTTGGTTACCTATAAATTTTGAAATTTAAATTAAAATAGAATCCTAGATTTCCCCATGGAAATAGTACTTATCAAACCAGTGCCCATGTTACCCTTCATCTTTTTATGAGCGTATTAATAGCTTATAAACTGCTTGAAATCAAGAATCATTCCATTTATTTATTTATTTATTTATTTATTTTTGGCTGTGTTGGGTCTTCGTTTCTGTGCAAGGGCTTTCTCTAGTTGTGGCAAGTGGGGGCCACTCTTCATCATGGTGCGCGGACCTCTCAGTATTGTGGCCTCTCTTGTTGCGGAGCACAGGCTCCAGATGCGCAGGCTCAGTTGTTGTGGCTCACGGGCCTAGCTGCTCTGCGGCATGTGGGATCTTCCAAAACCAGGGCTTGAACCCGTGTCCCCTGCATTGGCAGGCAGATTCTCAACCACTGCGCTGCCAGGGAAGCCCATTCCATTTATTTTTGTGTATACTTTCTGCACAAAGTGTTGGATAAACATTTGATATTTATTTTTATGAATTACTCAATTTTTATTAATCTCTAGGTAACATTTTCATTTCATTCACAATTAAGGGCAAGCACGAATATATTTATACTGATATTGTAATGATTTGGAGAACTTTTTAAAGATAATGTCATTAGATCATAAATTTTAATTAACCTTGTATGAAAATAGCATAAATAATGGCAGTATTAAAGGATTTCAATTTTGATGACCCACTCCTTAGTTGCATTTTTCTATGTTTCTTCATTTGTGTTTGACCAGAGGATTTCTATCAGCAGTTTTTCAACCTAAACATAATAACTTTACATATATATATATATATAAAATGCAGCAGGGACAAGGAGAGAAATAAACTGAATCTTTTTTCCATCCTGTTTTATATCACTTTACAGTACTATCATGTGACTTTTGTTTAGGTTTTATAAGCTAAAATACACAAAATTTGAGTTGAATGCCAGTCTTTATTTCTAGTAAAATCTAAAACTGTTGTGCACAGCTGTGTTTAAAAGAATGGTATTGTTTATAATGGAATGTTTTAGATATTCAAAGTGCTTGGCAGTTTAATAGAAATGTTCTCTTTGGAAAAGTTTACACATTTTTTGAAAATAATTATTGATGTAAAGTGAATTCTAATTATCAAAACAGACAAGTCATTTGTGGGCTTATTAAAGCAAAAACATAAAAAAAAAGAAACCATTTTTAACAACCAGGTCTGTAAAATTACACATAATTTCAATAAGCTATTATGGTAATATACTTAAATTATCCAAATCAAATGGAAAATTTTGAATAAAATACTGAAGCATGTCCAGAAAGAAAGTGAGAACCTACCTGTAGTACCTGTACTAAGTAAATAAAAAGGGCCTTACAGGGTTTTGAAAATATGAGTGAGAATTTTAGAGGCTCAACAAATAGAAACTAATCCATATTTTCAGTGCACTACTTATATTTAACTTGCTTTGTATTATATTTATATTGCCCTTCACACTGATTAAACTATCGATGAACTCTATGCAATTGAATTAGAATTATACACATTATACAATGATGACATTGCATTTTAAACTTTTATAGTTGAATTACGTGTATAAACTTTTCTTCTTAATTTCCAATAACTTGCTAGAAATGGCACTGTAGCAGTTCTGAAAGCCAACTCTTCAAATGAGTAATTGCTATTTAATTTTTCAGTGAGAAAGCCAACCTAAAGTAACAATCTTTGTTGATGCTTGCTCAGATCAGGTGGACCAAAACAGCAGGAAGTGCCTCTGACAGATTCCAAGACTCAAGTGTCTTCAACGAGACTTTGAGGATTACAAATATTCAGCGACACCAAGGAGGCCGGTATTACTGTAAAGCAGAGAATGGCCTGGGGTCCCCAGCGATAAAGTCAATCAGAGTGGATGTGTACTGTAAGTAAATTTCCCAGAAATCTATAATTAAGTCTACTACAGGTTTCTTCTGTCCTACAACTTAAGGTCTATTTTTTTAAATTGTTAACATCTATTGAGAAAAACTAGGGTTTGTTCCAAAAAACAGTTCTATTTATTTGAGAATGACAAGTGTATACGGACAAGTGATAGCTCATTTAACATATTTCCGGAAGAAAGAATCTCCATTAGAAATTTTCATAGTTTTTATAATTAAATAATACATATTCATTACAGAACATTTAAGAATCAGATTAATAAGACAAAAAATATCACTGAAAATCCCACCAATGACTGTTAGTGTTGAATGTATATACTTCTAATCTTTATATATAAGTATGTAAATGCATATTTGTATAAAAAAATCATGCTGTACATACTGTAATTGGTTTTGTTAACTTTACCTATGTGTAATTTCTGTTATTCTTATTTTTTAAAATGCACATCATGAGCAAAGCTATTTGAATTGACTTGTGAAAGACCAAAATCTCAGTGTAGAGTCTGTTTTTGATCCAATTCTGCTGAAAGTAATCAGTACCTAGGGCAATGCTGTGCCACCTGGAAATTGTTTGTTGATTTATTTTTGTTCTTGGTCTCAGTTTTCTACTTTTTGCTGTTAGCAGATATAGTTAAAGTCCTCTTGGTCTCCTTACTTTCTTCCCCACCAAGACAAATTAAGGACCTACATTCAGTTTGGTCTTTTGCATATGTTTCTATCGTTCCATTGTCTTTTTACAAGAACTTGCTTTTTTTTTTTTTTTTTTTGGCGATACATGGGCCTCTCACTGTTGTGGCCTCTCCCGTTGCAGAGCACAGGCTCCGGACGCACAGGCTCAGCAGCCATGGCTCACGGGCCTAGCCACTCCGTGACATGTGGGATCTTCCCGGACCGGGGCACAAACCCGTGTCCCCTGCATCAGCAGGCGGACTCTCAACCACTGCGCCACCAGGGAAACCCAGAACTTGCATTTTTTTGGTTAACTCTCTAGTGTTAGAATAAAAGGATTTTTTTTGTGATTCAGATATAAGTAACAAGTGAGGAGTTCCTGTTTTTCTACCCATCTTTCATTCTTTCCTTTTTTCTTTTCTTTCAATCAGGGTAAGTGTTGCATAGTTGGGAAAGTGATGGGAATTATATGTGATTTATCAGATCCTGTGCTGTATCTCATGTAATTATTCAGGTGACTGAGAAGTGGGTGACAAGGCTGCATTTGTGATTCACCTTCCACATTCAGGTGCTTGCACCATTCCTGTAAAGGATGAGAGAGAAGAAGCCCATGTCCAATCTTTCTAGCATTTCCCAGTCCCTTAGGCATCCCCTGGCATAACTAGGGCATCTGTAGCACATGTGCTGCTCTCTCCCTGTCCTTACGGGCCTTCAGGTTAACCTTACCCCTATGCTTCCCAACAGTATAGCCTCTGGACCCCCCTCCCCTGATCAAATATTTATAGTAACATATACTTTAAAAAATACTATATTTAGTGTTTTTCACATATAATTTTAAATGACACTAAATTTAATTTAAATGAATTAAACACTTCTATAATATAAATTTTTAAAGTACACATCTGTGTTTTTTGTTATAGTTTTGGTCATGAAGTTTTAAAGTACACAATTTCAATACCTTAGACACAATTCTAAAATCTAAAACATTCTGCAGATTGAATGGGTGTGTTTTGTTTAATTTTATTGGTGGCAACATCTAACCTGAAATGACTTGAATACAAAAACAGAAAAGACTTTCTGGTCTTTATTTACCCTACTTTGTCTGAATAATCATATGTTTTGCTCTGGAAATAATGTATTTGATTACACAGTGTTGCCACAGAGCCTGCTGGCTGTGTTATATTATACATGGTATATGTACTTTATTATCTTCATAAAATCTGAAATATTCTGAAAAACATTCCCCTAAGGCTTTGAATAAGAGATTGTGACTTGCATTGCCACTCCAATAAGTTTGATAAAAACAATAAAATTGTATTGCTGTGTTAAAAATCTAATACAAGAGGGAAATGACATTTTTAAAGACTTTTAAAAAGAGGCTTCTCTTCTTACTGCAAAGCCTTTTCAGTACTATTCTGCATTATACCCACTCTTTTCTGTTTGTTCATATCCCTTGCTGTCCAGATTCAGTTGTGCTTCAGGATCTTAGTTCACATTGTACACTTGGGTGGAACTGACAGCACGACTCCCTCCAGTTTTCCCAAGCCCTGTTAGTCTTTTAAGGCTTGTGTTACCTTCCAAGCAGCCATGCTTGAAGGCACTAGCTCTATTCCCTTCTTTTTATGCCTCCTTTGGGATTTTTCCCACACAACCTAAACTTGACAAACATCTTGTTCTATGTTGTTTAAGTTAAATGTCATGGTGATGCATACCATAGTGAAGTACTACTTTCAGTAAGTTTCTGGTGGCAAGGATTTATTAGAAAGCTGTCTAAAATTATAGTATTTGAGAGAATAACATGTATTCAATTATGGACTCTATAAACAAATGTGACATCTCAATAATATAAATTTTCCTGCGAATACCTTACCTTCAGCTCCAGAGGAGATTTTTTTTTTTTTTTTTTTTTTTGGCCACGGCTGCACAGCATGTGGCATCTTAGTTCCCTGACCAGGGATAGAGCCCACGCCCGCTGAAGTTGAAGCGTGGAGTCTTAACCACTGGACCACTAGGGAAGTCCCAGAGAAGATCTTTCTTATGGGGATCTAGACATGCGTTTTAAGTAGTTATGCCTATTTTGAAAGTTTAAATAAATAAATTCCTTCACATAGTAAATTTTCAAACATGTTTTGACTGATAAGAATACTTTACAATTGAGACAATTAGGCCTTTTTGGGAATCCATGTTATCCAAATATAACCTTGATTGAAAAACACAGTTTTTAAGCAACACAGTTTTTAGGCTCAAGTATGTTTTCTCTACATGAATATTTATACTTTAAAACCTGTCCTATCATTGTCAGTAGGAACATGACTAGCATATCAGTGCTGAGTTTAAACTTGGCAACCTTGACATCTAAAATTGGATTATAGTCTTAAGATTCATCTGGTACTTGGATTTTGATTTGATGTTGGACTGGTCGATTGAATAGAAATTCATTTTTATAAACCATAAACAAGTGAGCAACTTTATTTCAGGTGCTGTTGCCGTAACTACTTTTGGAAATGCTAAAACAATAGGATTAATTATTATTTTTTTTTATGCTTGAAGTCATGGTTTTAGAATCATCAACTACACTGTAGATTTCTATTTCTTTTTCTAAACTAATTCGTCAGCATTGGTAGAACTTGGAACAGAGTGTAGGCATAGAATATAAAATACAAAATAATCTGCAGATAAGGATTATATTTGCAACAACAAGCTGAGGCAGACTATGGCTTAGATTTAACAAAAATTCTAATAAATGATATTAGAATTTATCCTTGAATCCCTTGTTATAGGTTGTCTTTTAAAAATCTTCCATAAAATAGTAAGTTTATAGCCATCCTGGAGAGATTTCATAATAGTAAAAATGTGTATCTCTCATTAAACCCCATGTTCTGATCATAAGTTTCTAGACTTTAGAGCTAATACCTACCTAAAATAAAATTTAGTGCTAACTCCTCATTATTTTGATAAGGAAATTTATTTTCAGAAGAGGAACCTGCTGCAATGCTGATTGATATAAAATGATGTGATTTTATTAGATAGATATTTTGAAATATTTGTGACACTATATTAATATTTTGATCAATTTGGGAAGATTTATTGATTTAAATTAACAATTTCTTCCCACATAATTTTCTCAAATTTATTATAGTAGAAAAATTGGACCATGTAGGTTTTATAAAGCAACTACCAAATGTATTTCTTTTGGTTTTCTCTGTGTTACTATTTTGAGAAGATATAGCTATGTTTCTCAGTTTATCATGACCTATCATTTTGTTTCTTAAGAATTCTAAAAGCATTCCAAAATGAAGTATAATTCCTTTAAAAGTATATTTATAAACAAGCAGGTTTCATAACCACGTAACTTATTTTTTTGTAAAATCTGACCTAGTCATTTATACAAATATTTCTGATCAAAAGCTCATCAATTACAATTCTTCTTTTGCTGGGAAATAGCTTCTGAGGGTCTGAAAACTAACAGCTGTATGCTTAAGAAAAACATGCAGGATTAGTTCTACTTAAACCTGCTGTTTTCAAACATATTTATTCTTCACATCTTCTCCCTAAAACTATGCTAAAATAATAATAAAGGAATAAAACAACAACAATAACAACAAAACACATATCAACAGTGATAGAGGGAATGGGACAGGAGATGACAGAAAAACAATTTTGAAGGAAAAGAATCAGATCAGGGAATGGCCACTGCTCAGCATACTAAAGAAAACTTGAATCAAAGCTGTCAGTATGTAGGACAGAACTAGGCATATTGAGAGCTTGTTTGGAGGTTCCAGCAGGGGAGTGCAGCTACTCACATACCCTTGACCGAAGAACGGTCCTCCTCTATCGGGGAAGGTCGTCCTCTTCGACCGAGCACGCAGGTTCGGGAGGGACGCACATGGAGTGGTGAGGGAGGAAGAGGACACCCGCCTAGCCAGCCAGATCAGCCGAATCAACCCTGGCGATCAATGGGGTGACAGATGTCGCAGCCAGATCGCCCTCACATCCAGAACTAGGCATATTGAAATGTTACAGAATTCTTAAATAACTCAAGAATTGGAGACACCATTTAGCTCTTAGAGTGTAATTCAGTATAAAAACAGAAGACGTGGTTGAAGGTCTATATAAGAAGAGTTAAATACTCAGATCTCCTTTCACACTTCATACAATTCAGTGCCCAACTACCTCCCTTCTCCCACCAACTTCCTAGTCAAATCCCTGAAGAAGGCTAGAAATTTATTTTTGTGAGATGTTGAGCCAGAGAAACTTTGAACTAAGAAACATGGAATCATTGAAAACAAAAGGCAACATAGTCTTAAATCAGGGTTATTAAGTGAAAGTTTACATACTCATCACAATCCCTTTTGACACTTGGTTCTGAGAATTCCTTTCTGGTGGAATATTGGAGAATTCCTATCTAGGAAAATTGATGATCCCTGGAGAAAAGGCTACAGATCCTAACAAGAGGGTCCTTGTCAAAACAACCTCACTAATACACTCACAGTGAAGCCTACTGTTGATCAACAGAGCTACCAATAAGCTCTTTTATAACTGAGTCTTAGATGTGAGTATACCAGATAACCAAACATTTGAGACAATCTTCTAAAAAATAAAAGAGAGAAACTAAGAAAAATAAATGGGAAAAAGAATTCAGGAAACAAGGATACTTCAGGGAGCCCAACTACAAAATAAAACACAATTATTGATATTTTAAATTAGTGTTCTCAGAAAAAAGGGGAAATGTTGCATTCACATAACAAGAATAAGAAAAGAGAAACAAGGAATTTTCAGAGAACATCAATGAACTCTTAGAATATTAAAAATGTTAACATAAAAATCAATAAAAGGGATGGAGATAAAGTTGACGAAATCTTACAGATAATAAAACAAAATTTAACAACCAAAGGGATGGAAGAAGAAGGAGAAGATAAGATTAGAGAAATGGTCTAGCTAATCTAACATTTGAATAGAATTCCAAGAAGAGAAATAGAGATGAAGAAATTATTTTCTAAAAAATTAATAAAAATTTCTATCATATTTAGACATAGGTTTCTAATTAAAAAGCACCCACTAGGTGTCTAGCACATAGAGTAAGCAAGATCCACACCAAAACACATCCACATGCAATTCAAACACTAGGATAAAAATGAAGATCTTAAATGTTTCCAGTGAGATTTTCATTTTTTCCAAAATGATCACATATAAAGAATTAGGAATCAAAATGGAATAATAGAAATCGGAAAGCTAGAAGACAGTTAAGTAAAGCTTTTGAAATTCTGAAGGAAAACTATTTTCAAACTAGAATTTTTCTACACAACCAGACATATTTTTTTTCAGGTATTGAAGAAGAAAGAAGACATTTTTAGACCTATAAGATTTTCAAATTAGTTCTGCCACGTTCCCTTTCTCAGGACACTACTTTTATGTATGTTCCACCAAAACTGATTTAAAAAATAGGAGATTGTATATAGGAGAATATAGAAGGGAATCCCAAGATGATAATGAAGCAAAATACCATGATGATAGCTGTGCTTTGGAAGTCAAGAGCAACCAAGACAGACTGAGTCTGGGAGAAGAGACTTCATGAAGGATGTCTTCAGGAGAGAGATGCAACTAATGGGTTGTCTGATGGCTTAGAAAAGGATTTTACACTTCTCATGGAAAGCTTAATAATATGGTAATGATGGGTGTATACATGATTGAGGAAACAAAATGTGAGTGTTAATAACAGAACACAAAGAAAAAGTTGTATGAAATGAAATGTAACTGAAATATATTACAAGGTTCAACTCTGAAGATACACTTGGATAGTTAATGATAACAATAGCAGTTGACTTAACCATAAGTATATAAATATAAGGAATATGGGGAAGGAGGAGAGTTAGTATAAGAGAACTAAAGGCTTCTCTTCAACAGGAAGAAATCAATAAGACAATGTGAAAATGGAAAAAATCTATAAAGAGCAGTTAAACATTTAGAAATATGAAGGCAAAACCAAGAATGGTTAAGAGATGCATTAGAAAGGTTGCCTCTGGGTATTAGAAATACTTGAGGTTGTGTTTTGTATAATCGTTGGCTTTCTAAACTATGTGCAAGTACAATTTGATTTTTTTCTTTTTCTTTTTTCGGTACGCGGGCCTCTCACTGTTGTGGCCTCTCCTGTTGCGGGGCACAGGCTCCAGACGTGCAGGCTCAGCGGCCATGGCTCACGGGCCCAGCCGCTCTGCTGCATGTGGGATCTTCCTGGACCGGGGCACAAACCTGCGTCCCCTGCATTGGCAGGCAGACTCTCAACCACTGCGCCACCAGGGAAACCCCAATAATTTTTAATTCATAAAATATAAATTTGAAGATTTTGCCTTGGAGGTCCTTGTTATTAAGCTCCTAGAAGTGAAAACTAATCCCATTCCAAATTTTATCAGAAGATTGTTGTCAATTCTAATTATATTTACACTTTTTTTTAATTCTCCGTAAGAATTGATGTTCTTTGATATTTGACACCAAATCACCAAATAAAGTTGACTGAAAAGGTATCTTAAAAGAAAAGGACAGACAATAGCATAGGGAACATTGTTGCCACATTCTAACTAATTTTCCCCCCAACAGATAGAATAAAACTCTTTCACTACCATTTATTTACTGGTGATTTAGATGAAACATTTACAAAGTAAATTATTACCCTTCTTCATGCCACAAATATTTGAGAGGCTATTCAAAATATAGTTGCATTAAATTTTATGAGGCTAAAAAGGAATTTATTACATAATTTGTACCTTCATTGAGTTTGAACTACTTAAAGAGACAACATGAAATATATAATTTATTTAAATGGGACACAAATGTTAAGCAAGAAAGTAAAAAAGATAAATGATGCCACACAACATGAATGATGTGTCAAATGGCACAGAAAATGGAAGAGTGAGATGGTACTGTGGCCTCTTATCATTAAAAAAGTAGGATTGACATTGTAGTTTGAAGGATGAGATTTGACATGCATCTGAAAACTTCTGGCAGTTTTTTGTCCTGAACTCTCTTTTTCCAGGATGTTTGTGTAGCAAGCAGCCTTAGATATTAGAGTCAGTATCTGCCTCCAGAGCAGGAGGAAGATTTGCTTCCTGACCAGGATAATAAAGGTAATGTCTCCCTCAGGGACAAAGATTAAGTAGGTTTACTAGTAGGACCTTTTAAGATCAGAAGTTTCTTAAACTCCGATTCCTTAGCTGTGTCACAAACTGTGTACAACATTCACTTGGACTGCTCCCACATTGCTCCTATGGAAATTGAAGGAGGATAACCTATGACGACATGAGGCTCATCTGAGACTTGGGTGATAAAGTCCTTTGCTTCTGACCCAGGAGTCTCATGTCTTCTGTGAGCTTCCATGAAGCTGTGGCAAGCTAACTTGTTAGCTAGTAAATAGGGAAATACCCGAGTCTTCAGAGTTCTTACACAGTAGGTTTAAATAAACAGAAGGGAAAGCCAAATGTATTCCATAATGAGTGAGTAGTTTGAAGACACAGAAAAGAGAGTAAGTGAACTGTGTTTGGGGAATAGTGACAAAAATGGTGGGTTTAGAGGAAGAATGAAAGCTTAATTTGAAAAGTGGGCTATCATATTGTGTTGAGACTTTACTGCTAATGTTTTCAGACCATATGAATGATTATCTGCTATTTATGTGAAATATAAAATGAAGAAATTATAATTTTAGGACTTCAGAACTACTGATGAGAATCAGTATTCTCCTAATACTAATACTAATACTGCTTCATTTGACCGATGAAACAATGGCCACTCATAAGGACCTCCAATATCTGTCTTTGGAGGAAGAGAGTATATTCTACAATATGTAAAAAAAAAAACAACAAGATAGGTTCACAGAATTTTGAAGTCCTCGTACTAAAATATATTTGTTACCTTGAGATTCTTGAGGGCATTTAAACAATTTTTTGAGACTGTGTTTCCATAATTCTTTCACTTATTCTCAGCCATGACTGTATTGCTCACAGGGTAATAGAGGTCATACAACTTTAAAGGTTAGGGTTTGATTAAAACTTATTCTTAATTCAAAAAGAAATTAGATTCAGAGATGTTAGCTTAATAAGTTTTCATCTGTGCAGACACTGTTCACACATGAGACAAATCTTTTCCAATATCCATTAAACATTTTGTAAGCCTTCTTATTTCTGAAACATACTCCCCACTTTAATTTCACTTAGGTAGATTGTTGCATTTCATTATATTAAGAACAAGCAGTGAAATTTTTTGTCCTTGTCTATTAGATTTTTTATTACATCTTCACCTGAGAAATTAATGGGAGATTAGGATGACATGTTATCAATTTATTCTTCAGATACAATTTACCTGTGTTAGAATTATAAACGTCACAGTTAAAAAATATTGGCAATGAGTTGTTTGAGTTTATTTTTATTAGACCCATCAACATGACTTCTGGACAACAAAGTTTAGGAAAAATGTCTACAACGACTAATGGAAATTCTGGTAGCAAGACTAATGCCTTAAGTCAATCTCATGAAACATAATTTTCCTCACCACCACCCCTCCTCCCTTGGGTTGGAAGGTCTTAATGATGCTTGATATGGTAATTACAATGCTTATTAAAAATGGGTTGCTGTCATGGTAATTATCCTGTTAATAAATTTCAAGACAGAATTTTGCAGTTTTGTGTATCTGCAGTTGAAGAATGCTTGCTTATCAGTTATTTACTCACGGGACACATGACCAATCTAATTCCCGAATAGTGTTAGCATTACTAATAAAAGAACTTAGTAACACACAAAAACACCCTTTAGTGAAAACTACAGTGAGTATATAGAGACTCCTTCCGGGTCAAAGACCATGTCAGCGTCATGCTAAGAATGCTTAAATTCCTGTAATCTTAGACATGAATAGGCAGATAAAGATGTATATTACATTCCTTTTAAACCCATCTGATTTCTTCTCCTCAGATTTTTACATAAAGTGTACTTAGCTTCTGTAATATATTTTCAGCTTACAAGTCCTTTACTATTCCTTAAGTTCTTGTTCAGTTTTTTGTGCAACATTTGTAGATTTTTAAAAATTATGTTGCCTTTTCTAGGACTTTAAGTATGCAAACATATGTCTACCCTTTCTTTCACATTACCATTTTGTATATATGAACAAAGGCAATCTGACTCCCTGCACCTTTTTTTTTTTTTTTTTTTTTGTGTGTGTGTGGTATGCGGGCCTTCCTCTGTTGTGGCCTCTCCCGTTGCGGAGCACAAGCTCCGGACGCGCAGGCTCAGCGGCCATGGCTCACGGGCCCAGCCGCTCCGCGGCATGTGTGATCTTCCCGGACCGGGGCGCGAACCCGGTTCCCCTGCATCGGCAGGCGGACGCACAACCACTGCGCCACCAGGGAGGCCCCCTGCACCTTTTTTTACTGATTCTTTACTCCTATGTAATTTATTGTTGTTTGTATGAGACAGTTTCCAAACATTGTACCTTCTAGTGGACTCTCCTACCATGTTTAAGTTTGTCAGTATTTCCCCCCCAAAATTTAGTATAGCTATCAGGTGATCCACACAGTCTAAATTGGAAGTATTATCCTTATAATCAAGTAATTTGTATTCTTGCTAATAAAAATATTTATTTTGGATTCTTTAAAAATTAAAGCAATAATATATTTACTGTGTTGATTTGAATTGGCTTGTGGTAAGAATGTTTTTCACATAGACATTTGAAAATTAACATTCTGTTAACATTTTTTGTGCAGTTGATTGTATTGTAACCTGAAGGCAGAATCATATTTATTCCTGTTTAATTTTGTCTTATTTTTATCTGTGCATAAGTATTTTAAGATTTTAAAATATTTTTGTTGTAGAATTATATTTCCTCTTCATTTTCTATTTTTCTATTTTGTTTAAAATATTGTTTGTTTCCTAAATTTCATCAAATTCATTGCTAAAATATATCCTAGGGGCAAGACCAAGATCAACCCACTTTAATATGCTGTACTAAAGTACACCTCCAAATTTAGGCTATCAATTATGACCTGTGATAGACACTTTACAGATGTTTACCAAACCGCTGTTAATTTCCTTAATACACAGATGAACTCTATTTCCCAGTCTGTTTGTCTAGTGGGGTCATGAGACAAGTTTGGCCAGTGGAATGTGAGAGGAAGTGACATGTGCCATACTCAGGTTGAGTGTCTGAAACATCTCACACAGTTCTGTACGGAGTGTCTTGATTTATCTATCTCTCCATACAGAGGCTCCTGTAAAGTGTCTGAGGACCCATTGCTTTTTGAAGCCACACATGGAATGATTGTGAATAGCAAAAATCACCATTTATTTATTTATTTATTTATTTATTTATTTTGGCCATGCCACGGAGCATGTGAGATCTTAGTTCCCTGACCAGGGATCGAACCCATGCCCCCTGCAGTGGAAGCATGGACTCCTAACTACTGGACCTTCAGTGAATTCCCCAGAGTCACCATTTAGAGGAAAGCTACCCAGGAGACCTATAAGAGTAGGAGAAATTGCATTGCAATTTTCATGAAAGGAAGATTTTTTGTTGTTTTTTAAGCCACTGAGGTTTTAGGGATATTTGTTATACTTATTCTAATCACTATTTTCTTGATTACTATTTTCCATCTATTCTCCATTTCTACAGTATATTTATGAAATCATAGAGAGTCTTCAAAAATGTATTGGTCATTTTGTTCTTTTTAGCACATTTTAAGGGTCAGAAGTAAATACACTTTAACAAAAACAACCACATGAAAGAAAAGAAATCCATTTATTGATTATGTGTACTAAATGGATAAAGTAGGAAAATTACTAATTTCTCAGATTCCAATTTTACAATCCCTGCTCACAGTGTAGGAAATACTCCTGGTCTAAGACTTCTCTCCCTTGGAACTCTACGTTAATATCTTCTGCAGCTGAACCATTTTCTAGTTTGTCATTTTTCCCATTCTTTCATGAAACAAGAAGGGTAGAACTGTGTCTCAATGGAAGAATATAATGCCAATATGTCAACTTCATTCTATGACTTATTCTTAGTTTTTATAATGTCTCAAATTCTATTCATCAGGAAAGAATCCAATTTTTATTTGTCTAAAGTTGCAACAACTGAAGTATGAAGAAGTAGTTGCTATTTACTTAAGCAGACCAGTTTAATAAATTGGGTTAATCCAGTTTTACATTTTGACCTGCAGTATGTTTTAGACAAACAAGATTTAGTTTCTAAAGCTAAATATTAGTATAGATTTTTTTTTTTTTGCGGTACGCGGGTCTCTCACTGTTGTGGCCTCTCCTGTTGCAGAGCACAGGCTCCGGACACTCAGGCTCAGCGGCCATGGCTCACAGGCCTAGCCGCTCCACGGCATGTGGGATCTTTCCCAGACTGGGGCACAAACCCACATCCCCTGCATCGGCAGGCAGACTCTCAACCACTGCGCCACCAGGGAAGCCCCAGTATAGATTTTTTTAACAAGAAAAGAATATTCATCTGTGAAGGATGGTTCCTATAGCAAAACTGAAATCTGATTACCATTTTTATTCTAACCCCATGATTAATCACAGAGATAATATTTAAAAAGAGTTCCTGCATGTGTAAAAGTGGAGAATGTTAAAAAAAAAAAAAAAGATTTCTCTCAGTCATGATGTACCAAAAATATAGAATTTCCCGGATCAGCTATTGCAGTAGAAAATGTATTGGTGACCTCTGATACCTTCTTCTCATTCTTTATTTCTGGGTACACTGGAGTGACTTCCAATGCATGTACCTGAAAATTCTTTTCCTAGAGATTTTTTGGTTTCTGGAGTCTACTCTGCCCATATTCTCAGCAGGCAGAAGTTTTGAGACATTAATGTTCACCCCCATATCTTTGAAAAAATTATTAGTGGGAGTTGGTGTACAAGCACCTCAGCTACCATGGTCCTTGGATGGGATGACTCAGAGAGACTGTTTCACTGTTTCCCAGAGTTCCTCGGGAAAATTAAATTCTAATTCTTCACAATTGTCACCATTTTAATAATGCATCCTTTATATATATATATATATATATATATATATATATATATATATATATATTTTTTTTTTTTTTTTTTTTTTTTTTTTTTTTTTCCCCACACACACTTTCCCAATACCTTATGGGTGTTTCTGGGAACACTTTTCAAATGCCCATTTTGCATTTGAGTCTTTGTCATAGAGATTGCTTCTGGGGGAACTCAAAAAGACACATGTTGATAAAGGGAAGTATGATGATAAATTATTCTAGAATGTTAACAGTTTGATTTTAGCTTCAGGAGCGAGCTACACATCTGACTCATTTGTATTTTCATAACCTTTATCAAAAGTTATTTTGTACATAGTGAGTGTTAAAATATTGATTAGCATGTATTTTGACTCATCTAATTTGCAATATAATTTTCATGTAATTACCCAGTATCTTTTTTAATAATAAGTTCAGGATTTTGTCCAGCATCAATTTCAAGGTACAATTTTTTTTATTTCATCTCTAGAGAAGAGGAAATCTTGAATACTCTTTTATTCTCTTCTATTGGTGAGTTTCATTTACAGTGTCAAATTTAGTGGAACAGATTCTGAAGCATATCCCTGGGTCTATAGAAGACTTAGCTCTTCTTAATTCCCCATAAACATTGCATATTTCATACCTGTTCACTGCTTCTTATTCAGAGAACATAATGGAAGAGTTTCTTTGAAACCAGTTTAGCCCTATCTTTCTCAAGCTGATTGTTTCTCATTCATTACTGATCAAACACACCCTCTTAAGAGCTATTCACAGAGAACCGACTGGAATCCTTTCCTGATTCCACAGGCACACAACCAGAGTAGCTACCAACAGCTTTCTCTCAGTTGCTCTGCACCTGTTTCTACTGCCTTTAGGTCCTTGTGCTCATTCAACCTGATTCTGAAAATCCCAAGCATTCAGAGCCTTCTGGACTGGAGGTCCCCAAAGGCTACTTCCAATTATAGTCAGTCAGTTTGCAATGTTATTTGAGGACCCACTATATGTAAAACATTTTAACTAGAAGATATGGTGAGAGATAAAACAAAAACACAAGGCCTTTGCCCTAAACAAGTTTATAATTAGTTGGAGATTTGAAAAATAGACATAGAAAGGAACTTGTTTGAAAAATAGGCTGGTGAGTAAAATGTATATGTGTATTAAAAGTACTAAGGGAAAAGTGATATGAAATATGACATCAATTAGAAAGTCTATCCACTAGGTATATTAAAGAATTCAAGAAAATAGGTATAATTATTACATCAACGTACACTTAATTGCTAGGTTGTTAGGTAAAAACTATCAATTCTTGAACAAACTTATTTACTGAAAAGTAGCAATGTTTTTCACAAAAGTTGGTGACTATTCTAATGGGCAGCTATGTTGATATTTTTATGTTTATCTTTACCAACAAGTTGAAACAAAATGTTTGTGTCTAAATTCAGTAAATGTTCTTTCTCGTATCTAAAAAATTATTTAAAAGTTTTAGCTGTCATTTTAAAATGGTAAATTCATTGATTAAACCAAGTAAAAGGACCTTTAGAAAGCAGACCATTCACTATGTGAGATTCCTTAGCCTAAAGTTAAATGACAGGCAGATGTTCCTGCTGAGTCAACCAGAGACTCAAGATTGGTATTCAGTGTTCTGATTTCCAGTTCATGGACCCTCTGAGTCTAGTTTTCTCCCTGAGGATAAAGTCTACTACTATCAAATCTATATTGCATACATATTTCATTTTAAAAAGTTAGAAGCAATATAATTTGTACAAATAAAGTAGCAAATAAAATGATTTGAATCTGAAAAATATGTATGAGGATGTTTAATTAGATTTATTTCACATGTTTTTAAATCTAGCAAATTCTGAGTCTCACTGAGAGGATAAAGTAAAAGTTTGAGTAGTAAAGTATTACAGTTGAGGCTATATTATGTGACTAATACTTTCTCTGAATTTATTCAGAATGTATTACAGTCTCAAATTTAAAACAGTACCAAGAAAACCTAGTAAGCTTTGCTCTGCAGCTCTGTCTATACCATGAGTCAGATGAAATAATTTGGAATATTAATTCTTGGCTAGCTTTATAAGACAAGGTGGAAAGATACTCATAGAGGGTAAAAAAGCAATTAGATTTATACAAGATAAGAAACTCTTTAAAATTAAAATGACTTATACCTCCAAATTTAAATTAAGGCAAGATTAAAAAATTTTTTTTTTCCTTTGACAAAGAAAATGGTTCTTGCCAGCCTGGCCAAGGATATGACATGTGACCTTGTTTTGATACTTCATATTTTGAAAAACTTAGCTCTTTTCTCTTGATAGAGGGAGAAATTAACAGTTTTTACCATCTGTCCCATACTGGTATGGCTGAACACCATATATTAAAGTATCTGAAAAGCATGCCTACTTTCAAGCTCTTAAATTGAAAATGAAATGAAAGCATTTAAACTGCTAGAGTGCAGCAGTTTGTTTTGTTTTTGTTTTTAATTCATGGTCACTTGGGTTTAACACTAGGCTTAGAATATAAAAATTCATGTTTTTTTATGAAGTAACCATGAGGCATATATGTATTCAAGACATCCAGATGGCTGTGAATGAAGTCAATTTCAGCCATTTTCAGGTGTCCATCCCTAAGAGTTATATTCAAAACGTGGAGTGAACACATAAAGAAAGGCTTTTAGAAATATTTTCCAATGTTTAGAATGAGCTAAATTAGGGCTTCCCTGGTGGTGCAGTGGTTGAAAGTCCGCCTGCTGATGCAGGGGACACGGGTTCGTGCCCCGGTCCGGGAGGATCCCACATGCCGCGGAGCGGCTGGGCCCGTGAGCCATGGCCGCTGAGCCTGCGCGTCCGGAGCCTGTGCTCCGCAACGGGAGAGGCCACAACAGTGAGAGGCCCGCGTACCGCAAAAAAAAAAAGAAAAAAAAAAGAATGAGCTAAATTAGAGAAAGGGTAACAGATGCCGTTTTGTAATCCCACCTCCAAATGTTTTATTCCAGTCCCTCAGCGGAACCCCACACCTGCTTCCTGCAGACCTCTCCTATAACAGTAGTGCTCCTCTTGAATTTATCTGCATATCATTGCCAGATCCATCTCTCTTAATTCAGGGCTCATCATAATACTTGGCACTAAAAATTCTACATTCATTCTGTACTTTTTTACTAATAAAACTCCAAATTCCTTGTGCTTGTTTTTTTTTTTCCTACTTTTGACATGTAATCCTTCATCCTCCCAAACCAATGTCCTCCTCACCTTGCCTCTCCTCTTTCTCTTGCTCTCCGTATTTGGCTGACCTTGGCCCTCTCCTGCTGCTGAAGGGCCTGGGCTTACTTCTGTCTACACACTGCGTTCCTGTTGTGTCTTCTGCATCCTCATCTCCTCTGTTTTGACCAATTTCCCAACCTTGCCTACCCTTCAAGCTTCCTTGCTGACTTTTTTTTTTTTTTTTTTTTTTTTTTTTGCGGTACGCGGGCCTCTCACTGCTGTGGCCTCTTCCCATTGCGGAGCACAGGCTCCGGACGCGCAGGCTCAGCGGCCATGGCTCACGGGCCCAGCCGCTCCACGGCATGCGGGACCCTTCCGGACTGGAGCACGAACCCACGTCCCCTGCATGGGCAGGCAGACTCTCAACCACTGCGCCACCAGGGAAGCCCCCCTTGCTGACTTCTTGAATTCTTTCTTCATCTCTTCTCCTGGGAATTATAACTTTGTTTTTTTAACTTTATACCTCAAATATTTCATGTAATTACCTGCCTCTTTATGTTACATGTACAATATGCTTTGTGAATCCTCCAGGCCATTTTAAGATTCAGTTTTTAAGATTTTTAGAAAGGTGATGGTGAACATACAGTATTTTTTGTAACATCACCAGGGACTCCATGATGAAAAATATTAATATTCTCTAGCCCTCTCTATACCCTGAGTTATATCAAACATGAAGCGGGAGAAATGAACTTTATAAATAGCCTCAAATCATTTGAAGGCAATGTTTGTCATCAGAAGAGCTCAGGCCATGTCAGATTTTGTTTTCAGATGGGTTATGGAAAATCTTTCCTTTTTAAGAGCTTCGTGTTCTTTAGAATTGTGTGGAAGAACTTGTTTAATTGTGCATAATGCACAAGGTCAATCTGTCTCAATAGTTATTTTGTATGTTGACAGGTATTATATAATGATTCATGCCTATACATTTTGTTTTTCTAAAGGCCTTGTAAACTCCTAGAGAGCAAGGATCACCTTATGTCATTATTTAGTATACTCCTGTCCAAATGACCAAGCTCAATGCTGAACTTGCAGTAGGGTATACGAAACGGGTGTTTGTGGAGGGATAGATTAATTTCGGAGGTGCACCTAGAAGTAAAATCAAACTACTTGACCTAATCTCTTTCAGAAGGTGTATTTGAATGTTTATCTTTCTTTAGACGTGTGGCCCCTCTTTTATGACCTCCAAATTCTTAGAAATAGCCTATATAACTTAAATTCTGTGATTCCCCATTTCCTGTCATAAATAACATTGCCAAATAATAGTAATAATATTTAAACTCTTTATGGTTTTCTACTGCTTAAAAATTGTGTTCTGATAAATTTCCTGAGTCAAGATCCAGGCAAAGAAATGATGGCATGTGTCTGTATGTCCATTGGGAACAGATAGCAAATGGCTTGTGATTTTAATGGCAATTCACTGAGAGAAAACAGTATGCTGTAGTTGGAAAACTCAGTTTCTTTCCTTTATTTTATCTGTGAGTATGAAACAACGTTTTCAATGAGAGGATGACATCTGGAAAAAAATGCCTTCGAATAGTGTGCTTTGTGAGAGTGAAATCCTACTTCATATGGTATTATATATAGTGACCCATTCAGTATTCATTCAACAAACAATTCTTAAATGATGTCTGTGTGGCAGATTCTATATGACTCTGTGTTGGTGTTTTACAAAGTCAGAACAGTTCATATCATCAGAGAGAATATGATCCAGAAGAGATAGCTAAGATACTTGCTGTAGTAGCTGAAATGCTGAGCTAAGATTGAGAAATCATGGTTCCATGTTTTCTTATGCTGGCCGTGAGACTTGCTAAATTATGAATTCAATAAAGAGACAACTTTCCTGGGTTTCATGATTTTTTTTTCTTTCTAAATGAACAGATTGGACTAAAATATCTTTAATCACCACCAAAATTTTAAATTTCTTCATTCTGAATTTTTTATAGAAGAGATGCTTCAAACTAAACAAAACATCTAGAATGAAGATTTTGAGTGTGTGCTGGGGCATGGAAGAGATTAAAGCTCCAATAAACAAAAATTTACTTTTTTTCCCCTAAGAACAGTTCTGAATAATTATAATGTTATTTCAGTAAACATTTTTTGGGTACCTATTAGCCTTGGGGATATTAAAATGTATAAAGCATACTATCTGCCCACTAATAAGTTACAGCCTCTTTTGAAAGTATGAATAGATGTAAGCTCATAAACACAAAGATGTATTACAGAAGTCAGGGAAAGAAATAGTCACTAAATATTGGCATGATTAAAGGAAAGGCTTGAAAGAAAGTTATAAAGAAAGATAAGACTTAGATCAGTTGAGATGGAGAAGGGAGAATATTTCTGATTGGGAGAATAGGACTGGCCAAGGGTGGATATGAAATTATGTATGGCATTCTTAGGACAGCTTGACTATATTACATTGGTGGGAGAGAATGATTTGGGTAAAGGTTACAGGCCAAATATTTTCTGAATATTTAGGCAGTGGCCTGGAATGTAAACTTAAATAGTTCATTTATCATCTTGTGGGGAGTGAGGAGCCATATATGAATTGCTAAACAAGGATATGTGTATAGTTTGTAATGTGAAAAAAAAATGCTGGTAGAAGTATGAAGGATGAAGAGAGAAAGCAAGAAAAGCCTCATTTCCTACACCTGTGACTTGGGTCACTCAATTTAAATAGCTTGTTCGAGTCTTCACAGCATGTTGGTGGCAGGAATTAGAAAGTAAATCTTTTAACTATGTGATTGGTATCATGGTGAAATTGTCTTAGAATGAAATAATATCGGTAATAAAGAAACTCTGGTAAGTTTTCCTCTTTAGAATGTTATTTTTCACCAACTCAGCAAAACACTGTGAGCCTGAGCTGTTTTAAACTATTGTCAATAAGCTAATTTATTTAGTGAGCACACATTTTTAGTTTCTACTCTTTATAAAACAATACTAAGTGTGGAGAAGGTGTTAAAACTAATAGGAACTTAAAAAAGAATGAGAGAGTGTATTTTTTTAAAGAACTGAAAATATAGTCTCTGTGCTCTAGTTTGGAAGAGAATGGAAAATCTACCTGAAATGAGGTAACAGATTATTATATGGTTTATCAATTAGTACATTAGAAGATTTAGTTTTTCTTTTGTATTTCATGATTTCCTTTCCCACTGAATTTGTTTTATTTTATTTGAAGCACATGTAGACACAGAACATATATTCTCCGTATAATTTTGTAATTTTATAAGGTCATTTTTAATGGATTGTTGCTACTGAATTTTCTCACTCACCATAGTAAGTTCATAACCATTCAGTTCTGTCTGTTATATAGTCTCTCCTTGCAAGGTAAACATGCAGTGTTGTCCTAAAACAGGAATGAATCACTATAATTGGTCATTTTCACTACACTTGATAGAAAAAAATGAGGTAGAATGAATCCATTCAATATGCATAAAAAGTTATTAATTAGTAAGCCTTTCAATAAAGATTGTATAGCCTTTTCAAAATGTTCACTATGTATGAGTTCATTTCTAATTGCAGGGTTCTTTTAGTATATCTTCATACTTTTCTTTTCCAAATATTATACTGTGCCAACTTTAATTTTTCCTGTTGACACCTCTCAGAACTCACCATCCCTCTAATCTTGCCAAAATGCCCCACGTGTATTCATCTGCTTCCTTGCAACCAGAGCGTGTCCTCAGGAAGTGTTGTTGGAGATGCTTCTTTCTTTCTCACAGCCCTGAAGCCACATTGTGCTTCTTATCTCTGGTTATATATCTTGATCTCTTGTGAACCTTTAAAAAACTTAGAGATCCTTAGTCAATCTCCGGTTTCAAAAGTAGGTATCTGCCTCAAAGTTATTCCCTTTTCACACTCTGTCAAAATCCAAAGCTCTCCCTCAAGGTTTTTGAAAATTGCCCTAGTTTGTAGAGCTTTCTGCCTCCTGGGCTTCCGCTTCTCTGTCTCTGTCGCAGTGCAGTCCTATTTTGCCCAATCAGGAAGCATGGTCCATTTGATTTCACACAAAACTCCACAACCACCAAGGCTCCATGAACACAGTAAACTTTATTAAAACTTGCAAGCTATGATGGTGGCAGATTTGCATCCCACCAATGCAAGCAACTTTACCTGGACCTGGTGGAATTATTGATCTTCTTGTGTTCTCTTGGTGTGTTCAGATGCTCTATGTCTTCCTGGTGCCTTTATCCTGGTGCCTTTCTCTTTCTTTCAGGAACAGTACAATAATCTTACCCCCATCTGCCACCAACTCCTCCCTCATGAAAAACAATATAGCCTTCCTCTGAAGCCTAATAGGCTGTTCCTCCAGTCCTTCCAGTTTCACTTTCATCTTGAACACTTATAATTATATTTTCAAAAGAGTGATCTCCTTGGGGGAATTAGTGTGAGATTGTAGATTATAAAATTCCTCCACCTCATTAGAGTTACATAAAGAGTATCTAGATCTTTGTAACTGCACAGTGCCTAGGCAATATCTGTGATTGACTCTACTTGCTTATACTTTTTATTAATATGTATAGGTATATGTTAAGACCATAAAGGCAAACCTTTACCTTCAAGTCAAACATGAATATTGATAACTCTTTTCAAGTGTTTTAAGCACCAGAACTGGAAAGAAAAGAGTTATTTTCCAGTATTTCAAAGATTTCTCTTAACATTTCATTTAGTTGATTATTGTTATAATAATTTTGTAGCAAGCATTTGTTCAACAGTGCACTGAGAATCAATTATGTGCCACTAATCTGGGCACCACGGTCAGTAGAGTGTCATTCTTATGAGTACAGACATTGAACAAAGCTGCTGGGTTCCAATCCTGGATCTACCATTGTCAATTCTGTAATTTGTGTAACCATATAATCCATGCATTTTCACTCTCTGAACATCATGCAACTAATTCTGCTCGTTATTATTATACCAGATATATATGGTGGTTGTAAGGAGAAAATTATTTAGGACATTTAAAGTTCCTAGTTCCATGGCTGACACAAAGTCAAAGCTCAGGAAGGTCATCTCTTAGTTGCTATTAACAAGTGGCATGCTAGCAGTATAGAAGACTACAGAGTAGTTTCAAGAAGGATGGTCATCACTGTCACCATTTTAAACTTAATATGAATTGATGCTTCTAAAGAGGCACTTCAGTAAATTAGTGGACCACTTCTAAGGGTAGGAATTGTTCAGCGAGTTAATCTAATCACAAGAGACCATCTCCACAATTACTAGCTTTATGACCTTGGACAAATTGCTTAACCCCTTATTAAAGGGCAATAATGATATCTAGTCCATATAGCTGTTATTACCTAATTATTACAACTGCATTTACTAACATTAATCAAGTGCTTGCTATTTGCTTGGCAAAGTGCTGAGCCCATTTTAAGGATTTTGCCATTTAATTCTTACAACTATAACGGTTTAGTATGGTGACTGACATGGTAAGAACTCATTAAAGGATATCTAGAAGAAAAATTGTAGGAATGAAAATAAGAGGCAGTGGGATGTATCATATTGATTTTATTTGTTTATGCATAGGTACAAGAGACTTAAGCATATAAAATCATTATATCAATATTAATACTATTACTACTCAATAATAACAAAGATAACATTTCATAGCATTTAGTATGAATACACACTCTGTCAAGTTCATCACATGTTAATTCATTAAATATACACACTTTTCATTTTACAGATAATGAAATTGAGTGTAAAGAAAGATAAATGATATAAGACAGCAGGGGTATTTGATGGGAGTGAGATTCTGGAGGGAATAGAATAAAAAACTCAGATAGGTAACTTCAAGAAAATCTAACTTTCTTGCTTTGTAATAACAAGGCAGGCAAGAAGGAAATAGAAAAAGATACAGATAAAGTATGCTGGTAGTGGCTGGGAAGGTGAAGAAGTTTTGGTCTACTAAAATAGAAGGTAAGTCATTTGATGAGAATGTTGGCAGAGGCTGGGTTAGAGGTCTGAAGAAAATTCTGCATATTTGGAGCATTGGTGAGGCATGGAAATGCCATTTATTTCAAGGAGGGTGGCTTGTGAAACATCATGAAAGGCTCAGTTAGTTTGGCCTGTAGGTACACCAGGCAAGACAGAGGGAAAGAATAGGGGCCCCATGCAGGAAAAGTAACAATCTGGGTTTACAATTGCAGGGATAGACTGCCTTTTTGTATATCTCAAAGTTCAGGTAATAATCTTGTTAGAGGGTGGCTAAGGTGGAATTGAAAGTTACCATCTTTTTGGTAGAGGGTAGATAAGGAATTTAGAGTTAGTGAGGACTCATGCAGCACTGATGTGGATATTGAAATCACTGAGTTTGATGGCAGGAAACATGGTGGAGGAAGAGGTTGTAAACTAGCTATAAAAGAGTTCCTTAAGAAGTTGATGGAATGGATAGGTTAGCAGATGATGCAATATGAATAGGAAAAGAGAAGCTGCATATATATAGTTCCCTGTGCTACACAGTAGAATCTTGTTGT
This sequence comes from Physeter macrocephalus, assembly GCF_002837175.3. Taxonomy (NCBI): domain Eukaryota; kingdom Metazoa; phylum Chordata; class Mammalia; order Artiodactyla; family Physeteridae; genus Physeter; species Physeter macrocephalus. The sequence goes on along the minus strand of NC_041224.1, from coordinate 129,606,804 downwards.
TTAACCATACTATATATAACAGTTTACATCTGCTACTCCCAAACTTTCAATCCCTCCCTCCCCGACCCTCCCTGATTTTTCTCTTTGTGTAGATTTTAACTTTATTTTAAATGCAGTTTTTAATTCATTATTTTCCTTTACTAGGCATAGTTTCTGGATGACTGTCTGTAGCTATTTGCTATAGGTCTCTGGCATTTTAGATATCCACAAATTGAAGAGAATATACAATTTACTTATAAGTTCCTTAGCTGTCTTCCTAACTTCCAACTGTCAGTTACGGACTGAAGCAAACTTTGAATCATTGTTACAATAATATTTTAAGGTTCTATCCAAGAACTTTGGAAAACTTTGTAGCTATATCTGTATTAATCATTTTCACGTGGCCCAATAAAACTAGTTCATTAAACACACCCCACAGTGAGATATAGTACAAATTCTGGTCCTTAATGTCTTCACATTTTGATAATAGGTGTTTTCAGAGACTGAAATTTTAAATTAATGTAAGGATTTAAAAGTGCTCCTAGGGGACATAAGATTATTTCCTCTGTTCCCTAGTTAAATTGCAGTATTATTATCCTTGGACTGTTAAGCCACAATTTTGTTGAAAAGAGGATGCTTTTTGTGGTGGTTCAATAAATGTAAAAACTATTGCCAACGTTGATGGAAATTTGAAGAATTAAATACATCATTGAATCTCAAAACATAAGTAATATGTACATGGAAAGAATACAATTTGAAGTTGAAAGAATGAAAATTTTCACCCCACTGGTTTTAAATATAATATGTACTACCATTATTTAACCATTATACTAAGGTTTGTGCTAAAATACAGGGATTGTACTTTAATGCACAGGAGAGAAAATGTGAGAGTTTGTATATATCAAACACATTATATCAAACACATTCTTATCACAATCATTCCAGAATACGTAAAATAAATAAGAAAGTGATATGATATAATAGGAAACATGAGCAATGCATTTGGTCTTGTCTCTAATAGTAAATGGCTATGGGAAAGTAATAAATTGTCTTTAAAGTCAGGTTTTCTGTTGCTAGAAAAGGAACAGTGGTAATAACCTTTGCAAAGCTGTTTTGAAAGGGGCGGGGGAGAGGGAGAGAGATTGATTGATTCATCTAGTTACCTAATTACAATACTAGGGTAACTTAAACCATCTTTACCTGTGTGCTATCCCTTTATCTGAATCTGCAGCTCAATACTATAGTTTTGTTGTGGTTTTCTGGTATCTTATGAGCTGATTGCTTTACTTCATCAGACCCAAGTGTTATTTTGAAACTGTGCTTCCTAGAGAGGGCCAAGGGGCCAGTTAATCTAGTTGAGCAAGAACTCTTTAATAATCCCTCTTAGACAAAGGAATGATCTCAAGATAAGTATTTTTAAAAGGAACAAGAACTTGTGTGTCTGAATACTATACATCAAAATGGGCAAATTAACTGAAATTTCATATCAAGAACCAACTGATGATTAAATTTTTGATGATTAAACTGATAATGCAATAATACATAGAAAGTAAAGCTACTTTGAAAACTTTTTGTAAAATTATTGGTTATTCAGCAAAAAAATGAAATATTAATGATCTACGTTCTTCCGAATAAACTTGAGCCTGGATCTTCTGAAACTGTTGTTATTTTATTAAATTAGCATTTCATGTCACATATTTACAAACGTTGCTATGTGTGGAGATTCTTTCAATTAAATCGCAACTCTATTAACAAAATATAATTTTGTTGTCCAGGATACAGTATAGTATAATGCAAGTACAAATATGGTATGAGTTAAAAAAATATATTCTGCTCTTTATGTTAGTGGTTAATGAGCAAAATATTGCATCTAAGTCTAATTAAAATGACCATTTGATAAATATACTCTAAGACTAAATTAATGGAAGTCTACTGTTTAGAAGTTCATCTTTTTACTATTGTCTTCTATTTTTATAGTATATTTAAAGTAATTTTAGGCTGAAGGAGGTAAAGAGGTACAAAGTTCCATTTGTAAAATAAATAAGTCGTGGGGATGTAATGTACAACATGGTGACTACAGTCAATAATATTGTATTGTGGGAGAGGAGTCAAGATGGCAGACTAGGAGGACATGGAATTTGTCGCTCTTCATGAGGACATCAAGAATACGTCTACAAATGGAACAGTTCTCATAGAGCACCTGCTGAACATTAGCAGAAGACTTCGAACACCTAAAAGGACAAGAAAAATCCCCTCACAACTGGGTAGGATGAAAGAAAGAATAAAAAAAGAACACAGGAATCAAAAAAGGGGCCAGCAACCCCAGCGGGAAGCTGAAGGTGAGGGAAGTCCCTGCACTCAGAAAAACTCCCTCACAGTGGGGAAATCAGGCTGGGACAGAAAAAGAGCTTCTTGAGATCAAAGGAGAATGCAGCAGATGGTCTGTGGAAGGCAAGACAAAGTAAGAACTGCATGCATGGTCTACACCGCAGCTCTACACATTCCAGCCTAGGTCCTGAGTCACCTGTTGCAAAGGGGGGCTGTGTGCTGGAAAGTGGGATTTGGAGCACGGACCCAGGGAGGGGACAGCTGTTGGCTGTGAAAATACATCCTGAAGGGACAGGAGTAAGGAGCTCCACAACTGGGAGAGTCTGCGGAAAAAGCCTGGGACACCATAGAAGCAAGGCATCATTGTTGAGTGGTGTGCAAGGGGTGGAGCCGCCATTACATTACCCACCCACTGGCTTCTTCAACCTCCACGGGCACTGGGAGAGGCTCCCATTGGAGTGGACTCACCTGCCCCTCAGGCCAGGGTCTCCTCAGCCCTCGTGGGCTCCAGAGGTCTGAGCACTGCCCATCCCAAAGCCTACTTGGGAATCAACCCTGGGTGGCCCTGCCTGGGATGAGAGTCTGCTGATGCTGGCTGGGGCTGAGTGCTAAAGCATGGAGATGGGAGAACATATCCAGGGAGAGGAGCGCTGTTGGCTGGATACAGCAGAGGGGGCAGGATTGAGGGGATGCATGGCTGGGAATGCCCCTAGAGGAAGTGTGGTCTCCCTGGGAAGCGAGGTGCCATTGTTGAGAGGCATGTGGGGGGCAGGGCCACCCCCCCCCACGCGCCAGTTCCTCCCTCTGCTGGCAGTTGGAGGGACTCCCACCAGAGCAAGCGTGCCAGTCTGTTGCAACTGCCTGCAGGTCCCCACCACTGCAGGCAACTTGCACACACACCCATTTGTGGCCACCGTACCCTCCCCAGCCTGAGTAAGTGTGCCCCAAGCAGCCACTGCTTTCTCTCCCTCTCGCCTGGGCAAGGAACAGACACCTGAGGGTGGTGCACACAAAGAGATGAGGTCAAAGCCAATGCTGAGCCCCAGGGGTGGTGCAAATAGGGAAGAGGAATGGAAATCTTTCCGTGCAGCTACACAAGCCTCGCATTAAATCCCCGAGATCGGCTTGGTAAATCCTGCATCTGTGTAACACCTGAATAGACAATGAGTATTCCCACAATTGAGACTGGTCTACCCTTCACAGCAGTGGACTTTGGGGGCAAGTACACAGGGGAGTCGGGACAGGTCAGAGTCTGAGCTGGTCCCACAGTGCCCACAGCAGGTCCAGAGATCTACTTAGAGGTATTGGAAGGCTTCCTGGGGAGGCAGGGATTGGCTCTACTCATTACAGGAGCAAGGACACTGACAGAGGAGGCCCCAGGAAAATATTCTTATTACCATCATTATTTTTTTGTTTCTTTCATTTTGTTCAGTTGTTGGTGATGTTGCTTTTACTATTTTTTATCTTCTATTTTTAATTAAAAAATTTTTTTTAAATATATTTTTATATTTCTATGTTTACTTTTTGTTTTGTGGGTTTTTCTTGTTTTTGTTTTTTCTTTCTTTTTTTGATTGTTTTTATGTGTATATTTTATATTTTCTTCACTTTTTTTGTTGTTCATTTGCTTTCTATTTTTATTTTTCATTTTTGGTTTTTGTTAGTTTAGTCCTTATTGACTGTCCTCATTTTTGAATTCTTTGTTCTCTTGGTTTTTTTCTCCTTTTTTCTGTGTACGTGTGTTGTGTTGTTGTTACTGCTATTTGTTGTTTTTGCTATTTGTCTTGGGTTTTGTTTGTTTTCTTTCTTTATTTCTTTTCCTTTCTTTTCCTTCTTTTTTCTCTGGCCATGCTGTGTGGCTTGTGGGCTCATGGTTCCATGGCCAGAGGTCGGGCCAGGGCTTCCAGGGTGGGAGCACCAAGTCCATGATGCTGGACCTCCAGAGACTTCCCAGTCCCAGGGAATATTAATTTGTGTGTGTGCTCATGGAGGTATGCATAGCATATCAACACCAGGACCTGGCCCCACAAAACTGCCTGCAGGCTCCAGTGCTGGACACCTCATGCCAAACAACCAGAAAGAGAGGAACACAGTCCCACCCATCAGGCGACAGGCTGCCTAAAGTCATACTAATCTGACAGACACCCCAAAACACACCACCTGACACATCCCTGTCATTCAGAGGGAAAAGACTCAGCTCCACCCACCAGTGCACATGCACCAGTCCCTCACACCAGGAAACCTACACAAGACCCTGGACCAACCTTACTCACCAGGAGGCAGGCAACAGAAGCAAGAGGGACTACAACCCTGTAGCCTGTGAAAAGGAGACCATAAACACAGTGGGTGAGACAAAATGAGAAGCCAGAGAAATATGTTGCAGATAAAGGAGTGAGGTAAAATCCCACAAGACCAAATAAATGAAGAGGAAATAGGCAATCGACCTGAAAAAGAATTCAGAGTAATGATAGTAAAGATGATGCAACATCTCAGAAATAGAAGGAGGCACAGATCAAGAAGATACAAGAAACGCTTAACAAGTACTTAGAAGAACTGAAGAATGAAGAATCAGTGATGAACAACACAATAACTGAAATGAAAAATACACTAGACAGAATCGATAGCAGAATAACTGAGGCAAAAGAACAGAGAAGTGAGCTGTAAGACAGAATGGTGGAAATAACTGCTGAGGACCAGAATAAAGAAAAAAGAATGAAAAGAAATGAGGACAGTTACAGAGACCTCTGGGACAATATTAAACACACCAACATTTGAATTATAGGGGTCCTAGAAGAAGAGAAAGAGAAAGGGCCTGAGAAAATATTTGAAGAGATTATAGTCGAAAACTTCCCTAACATGGTAAAGGAAATAGTCAAGTCCAGGAAGCACAGAGAGTCCCATGCAGGCTAAAGCCAAGAGACACATATTAATCAAACAAACAAAAATTAAATACAAATAAAAATGATTAAAAGCAGCAAGGGAAAATGAACAAATAACCTACAAGGGAATCCCCATAAGGTTATCAGCTGATTTTTCAGCTGAAACTCTCCAGGCCAGATGGGAGTGACAGGACATATTTAAAGTGATGAAAGGGCAAAACCCTACAACCAAGATTACTCTACCCAGCAAGAATCTCATTGAGATTCAACGGAGAATTCAAAAGCTTTACAGACAAGCAAAAGCTAAGAGAATTCAGCAACACCAAACCAGCTTTACAACAAATGCTAAAGGAACTTCTCTAGGCCTGAAACACAAGAGAAGAAAAAGACTTACAAGAACAAACCCAAAACAATTAAGAAAGTGGTAATAGGAACATACATATTGCTAATCACCTTAAATGTAAATGGATTAAATGCTCCAGCCAAAAGACACAGACTAGCTGAATGGATACAAAAACAAGACCTGTATGTATGCTGTCCACAAGAGACCCACTTCAGATCTAGGGACACATACAGACTGCAAGTGTGGAGATGGAAAAATATATTCCATGCAAATGGGAATCAAAATAAAGCCTGAGTAGCAATAGTCATATCAGACAAAATAGACTTTAAAATAAAGAGACAAGGAAGGACACTATTGAATGACCAAGAGATTAATCCAAGAAGAAGATATAACAGTTGTAAATATATATGTACCCAAAATAAGAGCACCTCAATACATAAGGCAAATACTAACAGCCATTAAAGGGGAAATCAACAGGAATACAATAATAGTGGGGGGTGAAAAACTGAAAGCATTTCCTCTAAGATCAGGAACAAGACAAGGGTGTACACTCTTGCCACTATTATTTAGCATAGTTTTGGAAGTCCTAGCCACAGCAATCAGAGAAGAAAAAGAAATAAAAGGAATCCAGATTGGAAAAGAAGAAGTTAAACTGTCACTGTTTGCAGATGACATGATTCTATACATAGAAAATCCTAAAGACACCACCAGAAAACTACTAGAGTTAATCAATGAATTTAGTAAAGTCGCAGGATACAAAATTAATACACAGTAATCTCTTGCATTCCTATACATTAACAATGAAAGATCAGAAAGCGAAATTAAGGAAACAATCCCATTTACCATTGCAACAAAAAGAATACCTAGGAATAAACCTACCTAAGGAGGTCAAAGACCTGTACTCAGAAAACTATAAGACACTGATGAAAGCAATCAAAGACGGCACAAACAGATGGAGAGATATACCGTGTTCTTGGATTGGAAGAATCAATATTGTGAAAATGACTGTACTACCCAAAGCAATCTACAGATTCAGTGCAATCCCTTTCAAATTACCAATGGCGTTTTTCACAGAATTAGAACAAAAAAATCACAATTTGTATGGAAACACAAAAGATGCCGAATAGCCAAAGCAATCTTGAGAAAGAAAAACGGAGCTGGAGGAATCAGGCTCCTTGACTTCAGACTATAATACAAACCTACAGTAATCAAGACAGTATGGTACTGGCACAAAAACAGAAATATAGCTCAGTGGAACAGCATAGACATCCCAGAGATAAACCCACGCACCAATGGTCAACTAATCTATGACAAAGGAGGCAAGGATATACAATGGAGAAAAGAGAGCCTCTTCAATAAGTGGTGCTGGGAAAACTGGACAGCTACATGTAAAAGAATGAAATTAGAACACTCTCTAACACCATACACAAAATAAACTCAAAATGGATTAAAGACCGAAGTGTAAGGCCAGACACTATAAATCTCTTGGAGGAAAACATAGGCAGAATACTTTTGACATAAATCACAGCAAGATCTTTTTTGACCCACCTCCTAGAGTAATGAAAATAAAAACAAAAAGAAACAAATGAGACCTAATGAAACTTAAAAGCTTTTGCACAGAAAAGGAAACGATAAACAAGATGATAAGACACCCTCAGAATGGGAGAAAATATCTGTAAACAAAGCAACTGACAAGGGGTTAATCTCCAATATATACAAGCAGCTCATGCAGCTCAGTATCAATAAAACAAACAACCCAAGCCAAAAATGGGCAGAAGACCTAAATAGACATTTCACCAAAGAAGACCTACAGACAGATGGCCAATAGGCACATGAAAAGATGCTCAACCTCACTATTTATTAGAGAAATGCAAACTCCTATATATCCTGGCTCCCTGCTTGTCTCTTTAGAGCAGTCCCTCAGTGTTATCTGAGATGCTGTATCCCAGGCTGAAATCCTCAGTTTTGTCTGCAAAATAAAGCATAACTCTCAACTTTTAGGTTGTGCATTTTTTTCAGTCAGCACCATGGATGCTCCTTAAAAAACTAAAAATAGAACTACCATATGACCCAGCAATCCCACTCCTGGGCATATACCCAGAGAAAACCATAATTCAAAAAGACACATTTACCCCAGTGTTCATAGCAGCACTATTTACAATAGCCAGGACATGGAGGCAACCTACATGTCCATCAACAGAGGAATGTGTAAAGAAGATGTGGTACATATATACAATGGAATATTACTTAGCCATAAAAAGGAACAATATTGGGTCATTTGTAGAGATGTGGATGGACCTAGAGAGTGTCATAGAGAGTGAAGTAAGTCAGAAAGAGAAAAATATCGCATATTAACACATACATGTGGAATCTAGAAAAATGGTATAGATGATCTTATTTGCAAAGCAGAAATAGAGACACAGATGTAGAGAACAAATGTGTGGATACCAAGGGGGAAAGGAAAGGGGTGGGAGGAATTGGGGGATCGAGATTGACATATATACACTATTGATACTATGTATAAAATAGATGGTTAATGAGAACATACTGTATAGCACAGGGAACTCTACTTAATGCACTGTGGTGACCTAAAAGGGAAGGAAATCCCAAAAAGAGGGGATATATGTATAAGTTTAGCTGATTCATTTTGCTGTACAGTAGAAACTAACAAAACATTGCAAAAGCAACTATACTCCAATAAAAATTAATTTTAAAATATTGTATTGCATTTTTAAAAGTTGCTAAGAAACTAAATCTTAAAAGTTCTAATCACAAGAAAGAAATTGTAACTTTGTATGGTGACAAATTGTAAATAGACTTACTGTGGTGATCATTTCACAGTGTACACAAGTAATGAATAATTATGTTTTATACCTGAAACTATTATAATGTTATATGTCAATTGTACCTGAAAAAAAAAGGGATTTTTAAAAAAAATAACAAGTGACCAGATACTACAATGCCATTTTCAGGGCAGGAGCCACCAAGATGCACTCAAAGAAAGACAGGCACATATTTCTCTTAGTCTGTCTCACATTCTGCACGGGAATAGTCATTGCCTCCCATTATTATTAACTACTAATTGCAAAAAGTTCTCAATGTCTGCCTTCTTGCACAGTTCAGAAATGAAGAGACCTCATTTATTGCACAGCTAAGGTGGTTGCTTTCTCCAATATGCTCAGTAAGATACAGGCAGTCACTCATTATCTGAGATGGCTTTTTCATTTACATAAACTGTGGCACTCTGCACCTTTGATTAACATCTAGGTTTCTCTGCCTCCTACTCAGTCACTGTGTTCTCCACAAGTGGGTCCATTTTACTGTGTTTTGGCTTCGAGAAGGAAAGCTAAAATGGGTGTGTGACATTATTAAGTATTTTCTGACTGAGTGCATTAGATTTACCATTTAACCATGGTGTGTTCATTAATTACAAAGGTTGAGCAGCAGAGGTAAAAACAAGTAGACAATTACCAACAAATCATTAGTGGGAAAATTTGGAAAGCAGTATTATTCTTAGTTTGGTAACCTGGTGTTTTCATGGACATAGAGTCATTTTCTAGTAAAGAGTTTTGGATGAAATTGAAGTAGTTAATTGACACCTTAATCAAATGAAGATGTTAGCTATAGATGTGAGAATCGAAACTTTTGAAAAGATAAAATGGCCATAAGATAGCCTTTTCTAATAATGGATACCATAATTAAGAATTGATGGTAAAGTTTCTAGCATTTTCTCAGTTGTTTTTAGGGATCACAAATCAATGGTTTTATTTCATTCTTGAAATTAAATAAGTGGTACTAGTTTATTTATGGTACTAGTTTATTTATTTATGTAAAGTATGCTTTTAAATAGTTTCATAAAAGGAAGAACATTATGACAGGTTTCTAGGGTTTTCATATTATTTTCTAATTTCTGAAAGCTTAATATAAATAGATTTCTAGTCCTAGGGAAATAAAAACACATACACACACAGATAGATATGTGTGGGTGTGTATATATATATAAATACATACACATATATAATGTATATATAATATATATGAAATATAAAATGCATGTGTATATATAAATACATATGTGACACTAGCTAAATTCATACTAAGAATATTTTTTAAACTTTTGAAAATCATTTTTTAACATTTTGGCTGAACAACTATCCACCTTCCCTAAATCTAATATCACAGGTTGTAGGGCAGATCTCAACCTGATGCATTTTGAAACAGTTACGTGAATGAGTGCCTCCTGAAAAACGGGGGGAAAAAACTACACTAACTCACCCCTAACTATATTGTTTCAAACAAGGTAGTGTAGTAAGATTGAAAACTCCAGTGTACATAGGAGTCTCCTATATTGGATTTTCTGCTATATTACTCCAGCAAGTCATAAGCTGTATTCTACTGTGGATGTGAAGAGAAAATTGATTTAGATAGATCTGTACTGAGCCATATTTTTCTACCACTGGAAAGATTTCTGTTGATAAAGTTCATTTCTCTAAGGGGGAAAAGGAAAGAAAAATACTCCATGGTTTATATGCCATCATGATCTTCTGAACATTATGAGACTAAATGTTACATAATGTCATACAGATATGGCAGTCTTGTAGAGATGCATTTATTTTTCTTTCATAGCCAAAGATAATATTTTAAGGATTGTGTCATGTCTGAGAACTTTGACCTTACATTCAAGTTGATCTGTGAAGCAGTTTATTGAATTTGCTGATGTTTATATATTTCCACCAGAGATTATGAGAAAAATTGCAAAGTACATCCGCCTTGAAAGCAGATGTGTTAATATAGTACAACATGTCTTGACTGCCTAATATTTCAGCCCAAAGGACGGGCAGGCCTTCCCACCCACATAATTGATTTTGACCTTGCTTGCTGTCCTGGGAAGCTGTGTATATTGCAGTCAGTGAGACTTGTTACACATTCATGCTATTTTACCACAGCAGCATTGCAAAGGGTCGTTAGGTTCCAACTCCTAGATCAGCAAAGTAGCCATTTCCAGGCTCTACACGGAAACAGAAAGAAGATGCTGTGTATTTCAGTTTGCTCGGGATCAACTCTAGGCTCATTTTGGATGTTATGGCAGGTCAAACTGATTTGAATTTATCATGGCCTGTTTGTTTAGTAAAGCCAGAAGCTTGAGCACTTCTGTAAGATGTTGCCACTACCGTATAGTGAAAACTACAGGTAAATGAGAGAAAGAATTGGACTTGCTAGACAAGTGAAACTCTGGAGAAGTAATCGAAAGAGTGACATTTTACTAGGGTGTTGGAGCACAACCTCATTATTTTTATTGCTACCCTGAGGTGCTTTTTAGGTGTTAATTATCACCATATCAATGAGAAAGAGCACCAAATATGATTTCAAACCTATTAAATCCATCACCTACCTGACATGGTGATTGACGGTTTAAATCCATCCTCTTTGAAAACAATGTATCTGAGCTGTGCCTCTCAGAATCAGGGTTTAAATATAAATTGAAATTCAGTAGCTATTTTTATGATTTAGGAAACAAATTTGGGCTTAAAATTAAATGATGCTTGTTTGCCTAATGGCACAGGGACACGCTGTGTCATTTGCAAATCAATGATGACATTTTTGTTTAAGAGGTGATTGGGAGGAGGAAAAGTGGATGAGTTCAGACTATCTCCATGTTATACTAGGAAGAATAGAAATGACAGCTGAGTCAATATCAGCAGCTGTGGTTGCCAGGAATAATGTTTTTTACCTATATCTAGTGATTTTGGTGAGTCTTTAAAAGAGGTAGTTGAGTCAACTATATTCCATGGCTCTGAGGCAATAATTCCCATGCTTTCTTGTCAAGTCACTCTGGCAAGAACATTTTTCACAAAGGAGCGACAAGATGGCTTCAAACTGCTCTTGCACCTTGGGGAGTGACAGTAGCAGCAACTGACAATCAATTATTGCTAAGCTTTAGTGTGTATTTGTGAATGTGTGTGAGAGAGAGACAGAGACAAACAGAGAATATGCATGCCACAGGAGGATAGGGTTACAAACTCAGGATATCAGAGCTGTCGGCTCTCCTGTTCACTTGCCTATAAGTGAAAACATCTCAATCATATGAGCTATCTTTGGCGGCAGCAGCAGCAAAACTTCTCATTTCTAAGGCTTGCTTAGACTACAATGAAGACAGAGCCTGGTTGGGGTTGAGGAGTAGCCACAAGCCATAGGTACCACAGATTTGTGCTATTCTTACCTGAAGTTCAGTAATTTTGTGAGTAAATGTTTCTCAGTAGGTTGTATGTCCTAAGTCAATTTCCGGAGTGATGGAATGTTTGTTGCCTTCATTGGGAGAGGATTTGTTACTCTCCTTGCTCTGGCATGCTAGAAATTAATCTCCTCTAATTATCTTTTAGAATATATCAAGAATACTTCATTTTTATTCTTTTTAACTTTACTGCTAGAAATATTTTTACATTCCCATGGTCCAGTTTATTTTCCTTCCCCAAGAATAGAGTGTTTATTTATTATTGCATAATAAATTACTCCAAACTTAGTGGCTTAAAGTAACAAACATTTATTATCTCACAGCTTATGTGTGTTAGGAATTTCATCATGGCTTAGGTAGGTCTTTGGGCTCAGAATCTGTCACAAGGCTGTAATCAGGTTGTCAGCCAGGAGGACTGTAGCCATCTCAAGGTTTGACTGGGGGAATATTCACTTTCAAGCTTAAATCATATGATTGTTGGCAGTCTTCATGTCCCCACCAGCTTTTCCCCAGGGATAAAAGCCCCCTGCCACATAGCAGCTCACAACATGATAAACAGTTTCCCATAGACCAAGCAAGAAAAAGAGCAGGTGTGGACACCCAAGAAGAAAACCGCTGTCCTTGTAATTTAATCTTTGAGAAAATCCTGTTACCTTTGCTATATTTTGTTTATTAGAAGTGACCCACACTCAAAGGGAGAAGCTTACATAGGTCATACATACCAGAAAGAGGGGTCTTTGGGGTTCATTTTAGGAGCTACTTACCACAAATGGTAACTAGTAACCAATGGCTTTAGTGAAAAAAATGACAGTTTACTTAGTCATTTTTACAAAACTCAAATGGGAAATCTATTTTACCTTTATATTTTCACCTAAAGGGATTAACTTTTTGTAATATGATAAAGTATTTGGGAACATAAAAAATGTAGAGATTATAGAACAAACAACTACGTATCTACATCCTACTTTAGTAACAGCAAGGCCAATGTAGCTAAAATCCCCTCTGTACCCCTGCTTTCTTAAGGATAATTGCTAGCCTGCCTTCAGTGTTCTTTTCAATATACATTTTAATAATTTTATAATATATATGCCTTATTTAACAATATATTATTGTTTCACTTATTTAAAATCCTCATATAAATGCTCCCCTTATTTTATCTATTCATATGCTCCCAAGAATATATGTTAAAGGTTGCTGGAAAGAGCATTAATCATAACAGCAGAACAAGGAAAAAAAAGGGAGACTACATATTCATTAACAGTAGAATGGGGGTGAAAACTGTGGTATGTTTATAAAACTAAATATTATACACAGTGAAAATGAATAAACTGGAATCACATATTAACATGAATTCATCTCACAAGCCTTTAATCAAACATAGAATATCTTAAATAATACATATTTTCACTCAACTAATTTTTAAGTGATTTAATGTAATTCTTAGTTACTTGTTTAAAATGTGTATAAAGAACTTTTTTATTAATAACTAAAGGCATTATGTTATCTAATACTCTGTTGTTCTTCAAGTCACCAACTGGTTATGTGAGGTAATCAAACAATATTTCTGAAAATCCCAGGCAAGTGTAAACTTTAAATGACTAATTTCAAACCTGTCATATGATTATGCTCATTATATATGTTAGGTATTGATAGGATCTATATGGGTCCATTCGGTTTGAAGTTGGTTGCCCTGGAAACAAATCATTCTTTCTTGGTCATTTTTCATATATTATTCTGAATGCTTAGACAGTTGATAGATGATGTATTTGTGCCCTCATCTCCTCACCTCATTTTTCTCTCTAACAGTTGGGAAAATTGCAGCAGCTGTGGCTAACTATTTACATTGAAAATAATAACATGCGTAAATAGGATCTTTCTAACTCTTCATTACTGGCAGCAGAAATAAGTGGGAATATTGGCCTTGCCTCATCATAGAAACAGAGCCACATCCAGAATGAGATAAAACAAATGATTATAAACTCAGAGCAAAACAAGAGAACAAATTAACAAAAGAAGGTGGTAATAATGTAATCAACAATACATGATCATCCCAGAAAAATCAAAGTGATCCAGTAAATATATTTCTTTAGAGAAGATTGAGCTCCATCTGTTGATTTACAAATTCTAAGTAACTTGAGAAGGATTGAGTGACTGTTGGTCTCAATAACAATCAAAAGTCAACTTGTGTTTAAGGCACATTGAGATTCAGTAGAGTATTTGGTTAATAGCATGAGTTAGACCATACTATTCAAATCCATGTTTGGATTTGAAAATCATCTCAGTCACTTAAAAGTTATACAATCATGAGAAGTTTCCTAAATGCTCCAGGACTGTTCCCTTACTTGTAATCCTCATAACCCTATAGGATTTCTGTTAGTATTAAGTGAGTTAGTATTTATAAAGCTTGTAGAACAGAAACTAATCTATAAGCATTATATAAATATTAGCTTTTATTATAGTTAGATATACAGATTTTGTGATTTTCCAGTTATTTGAAAATGGTTAATATATTACTTTTAATGAAAATAATTATATTTCTGTAATACTCTATGCTCTACCCGTATTGGATATCTATATATCTATAATATCTAGTAATATTAGAATTAACTTTATAATTAATTATAATTACTAAACAATTTCATCAAAATGTATTGCATTGGACTCACAGCACTGCATAGACTATCAACCAAAAATTTGTCAATCTTATCCAAGTTTTGACTGTTTGCATTTGTTACATGTTTTTTGGGGTTTTTTTGTTTTTGTTTTTGCGGTACACGGGCCTCTCACTGTTGTGGCCTTTCCCGTTGCGGAGCACAGGCTCTGGACGTGCAGGCTCAGTGGCCATGGCTTACGGGCCCAGCCGCTCCGCGGCATGTGGGATCCTCCCGAACCGGGGCACAAACCCACGTCCCCTGCATCGGCAGGCGGACTCTCAACCACTGCGCCACCAGGGAAGCCCTGTTACATGTTTTTGTATGCGTAAATCATATGTAGTATTTTTTGTGTTTCAGTAGTTACAGAAATATTGTGAAATGATATGCATTCTTTTGCAACTTAATTTTTTTATTCCACATGAATTATTTTGTAGTTATCTAAGTTAATACATGAAGATTTAGCTCACTCATTAAACTATAGTACAATATTCTGAGTGGATAGTGATACTAAAACTTTTCTCTAAGTTTCTGCTAGGAACTAATTGAATATATGTATAAATGTCTCTGTGTGCAGATCTGTAATATTTTTTCAATGTATATATCAAGAAGTGGAATTACTTGGTCTGAGAGTACATCTTCAACTTTACTCAGTATTGTAAAAATTTGTATCCATATGTTGGCTGCTGTGAATAAGGCTGCAGTGACTTTGGAGGGCTAATATCTCTTTGATATACTGATTTCAATTCTTTTAGATAAATATCCAGAAGTTGGATTGCTGGATCATATGGTAGTTCTATATTTAATATTTTGAGGAGTCTCCATACTGTTTCCCATAGTGGTTGCACTATTTGGTATTTCCACTGATAGTTTACAAGGGTTTCCATTTCTCTATATCCTCAGGAATACTGTTTTCCTTTGTTGTTTTGATAACCATCCTAACATGTGTGAGGCGATACCTCATTGTGATTTGCATTTCCCTGATGATTAGTTATATTGAGCATCTTGTCATATACCTGTTGGCCATTTTTATGTCTTTGGACAAAAGTCTATTCAACTTGTTAGTTCATTTCTTAATAGTTTCTTTGCTATTGAGTTGTATGAGTTCCTTACATATTTTGGAAATTCACTCCTTAATTAATATGTAGTTTGCAAATATTTTCTCCCATTTCATAGGTTGCTTTTTCACTTTGTTCTTTGTTTCCTTTAGTGCAGATTTTGTTTGATATAGTCACACTCGTTTATTTTTCCTTTTGTTGCCTGTGCTTTTGAGTCATATCAACGAAATAATTGCCAAGACCAGTATCCAGAAGTATTTTCCCCATGTTTTCTTCCAGGATCTTTATAGTTTCAGGTTTTATATTGAAGCCTTTGATCCATTTTTAGTTGATTTTTCTGTATGGTGTAAGTTAAGGATCCAATTTCATTTATTTGCATGTGGCTATACAGTTTTCTCAGCACCATTTGTTTAAGAGACTATCCCTTCCTCGTTGTGTATTCTTGGTACCCTTGTTGATCAATTGACCGTGTATTCATGGATTGATTTCTGGTCCCTCTATTTTGTTTCATCCATCTATTTGTCTGTCTTTATGGCAGTAAAATACTGTTTTAATTACTATAGCTTTGAAATATATTTTTGAAATCAGGAATGTGATGCTGCCAGCTTTGTTTTTCTTTCTAAAGATTGTTTTGGCTATTCATAGTCTTTTGTGAATCCATATTAATTTTCGAATTATTTTTCTGTTTCTGTAAAAAAATGCCATTGGGATTTTGATAGGAGTTGTTTTGAATGTGTATATCATTTGGGGTTGTATAGCTATTTAACAATATTAATTATTCCAATCTGTGAACATTGGATATTTTTCCATTTTTTGTGTCCTTTAAAATTTCTTCCAGTAATATTTTGTAATTTTCAGTGTACAGTCTTTCATCTACTTAGTTTATTTGTAAGTATTTTATTCTTCTTGGTACTACTGTGAATGAGATTGTTTTCCTAACTTCCTTTGCAGAATGCTTGTTTTTAGTGTATAGAAATGCAACTGATTTTTGTATGTTGATTTTGTTTCCTGTAGCTTCATTGAATTCTGTTACTGGTTCTAAAAGTTTTTTCGGTAAGTCTTTAGGGTTTTCTATATACTATGATCATGTAATCTGTAAAGAGGGACGGTTTTACTCGTTCTTTCTGAATTGTATGTCTTTTTAATTAATTTATTTATTTATGGCTGTGTTGGGTCTTCATTTCTGTGTGAGGGCTTTCTCTAGTTGTGGCAAGCGGGGGTCACTCTTCATCACGGTGCGCGGGCCTCTCACTATTGCGGTCTCTCTTGTTGTGGAGCACAGGCTCCAGACGCGCAGGCTCAGTATGTGGCTCACGGGCCCAGTTGCTCTGCGGCATGTGAGATCTTCCCAGACCAGGGCTCAAACCCATGTCCCCTGCACTGGCAGGCAGATTCTCAACCACTGTGCCACCAGGGAAGCCCTTGTATGTCTTTTATTTCTTTTCCTTGCCTAATTGCTCTGCCTGGGACTTCCAGTACTATGCTGAATAAAAGTTTTGAGAGAATGCATCCTTGCCTTGTTCCTGATCTTAGAGGAAAAGCTTCAGTTTTTGACCATTGCATATGATGTTAGCTGTGGGTTTTTAATATATATGTAGAGAGAGAGAGAGAGAGAGAGAGAGAGAGATTTTAAAAATTGAACTAGAGTTGATTTCCAGTGTTTCAGGTATACAGCAAAGTGATTCAGTCATATATATATATACACACACACACATATATACATATATATGTATACTTTTTCAGATTCTTTTCTGTTATAGATTATTACAAGATATTGAATATAGTTCCTTGTGCTATACAGTAGTTCCTTGTGCTACAGTAGGTTCCTTGTTTATCTATTTTATATATAGTAGTATGTATCTGTTAATCCCAACTTCCCAATTTATCCCCCACCCCTTCCCCTTTGGTAACCATAAGTTTGTTTTCTATGAGTCTATTTCTGTTTTGTAAATAAATTCATTTGTATCATTTTTTTATATTCCACATATAAGTGATATCATATGATATTTGTCTTTCTCTGTCTGACTTCACTTAGTATGATAATCTCTAAGTCCATCCATGTTGCTGCAAATGGCATTATTTCATCCATTTTTATGGCTGAGTAATAGTCCATTATATATATATATATATATATATATATATATATATAT
>NC_041224.1:129512210-129589177 GCF_002837175.3 Physeter macrocephalus | reverse complement strand
TAGTTTTTTAAGGAACTTCCATACTGTTCTCCATAGTGGCTGTACCAATTTACATTCCCACCAACAGTGTAGGAGGGTTCCCTTTCTTCACACCTGAGAGAGTGTTTTGTGGATTAGCATAATACATGTAAAATGTTTAAGAACACTATCTAGCATATAAATCTTTATTGTTTCTCTGAAAAATTATTCAGAATTATAAAATAATAACACACTTTATCACTATCAATGATTTTGCCTTATTTTATTCATATTAATAATGCTGCCATAATATTATTCTGGTTAGTATTTGTCTTTTCTCATCCACCCTTTTTTATTAAATATTTTATAATATTATGTTAACATTGTGTTTAGGTATGTCTTCTGTAAAGAGCATATCATTAGATTTTTTAAAAACAAATTCTTGTCTTTTATTATCAACTTACATTAATATTATTAGCATATTTAGCATATTTCTAGCATGTTATTCATTAATTTCATTTTATAGGGTCTTTTGCTTTATTTTATTTCCTTTATACATTTTATTTGACTGTTCAAGTTTCACTTATTCTTTTAATGTATTTTAAAATTGCACATTCTATTTTTATATTTTAATAGATAAACCTAACTTTTGGTATGCATTTTCAACCTTCTAAGTTAAACATTAATCGGTATCTCTGTTCCTTTCATAATGCATGTGTTTTAGGTATCTTTAACTCTGCAGCTCAGTCTTCTTTGTGCTACAGCTCACAATTTAAACTGTACAGGATGTAGTTTTTAAAACTACATATATAATGTTGTTAGTACTGAGAATTAAACAACGAATACCGTATTCTAGTTTTCATAAAACATGTCTTTTACCTCGAGTATTATCTAATTAATGGTATTTTCAAAGGAGGGGGAGGATAGAATGACATTTATTCTACAATGCTCAAATTGATATTAATTAGCTAAACTTCCTTAGAAAATGCAAATTTTGCTAGTTTTATCTGTTAGAAAATATTGCAGCAACTTTGGAAGGAGGGAAAGAGGAAATGATAGAGAAATTGAGAGAGAGACTGAATAGAGAGCTGCATCTGGACCACATGGCTATTTAATAAAGTAATTCAAATTTATACCAGTATCAATTTGTAAAATTTGTCATTATATGGGTTGATTTCTAATTAACTACATGGACAAAAAATGTTCTAAAATATCTCAATAGAGGTCTAATTTGCAGCTGTTTGATTGTTTTTTTCCCTACTATTATCTGCAAAGCAATTATGCATGAATAAAGACTGCTTGACTAGCTTTCAAGGAAATATTGACCACTAATACATTTTAATTAAGGAATATTGAAGTAGAGAATTTAAATCAACGAAATAAACAATGTTAAATGTGGGTGAAACTTCAACAGTAAGCAATTTTAATACCTACGAATAAATGTTTCTGTTTCACGTTCAAAATAAGTATATACATAGATAGATACACACACATGTATGTATATGCATATCATTTAAAATTAATTTATATATGATATATAATGAATGTATGAGAAATATAGTGTCTTTGCCCTAAATCAAATAGGGAGATTTAAGCCATTATTTGAAGGGAAGGGTCATTATCATAGTAGGTGTGTTCATAGAATTGATACCTGACACCTTAAATATCAAATAACAATTAGAGATGCAAAAAGGGGATGGATACCCTGAGAAAACCATAATTCAAAAAGATACATGTACCACAGTGTTCATTGAAGCACTGTTGACAATAGCCAGGACATGGAAGCAACCTAAATGTCCATCAACAGATGAATGGATAAAGATGTGATACATATATACAATGGAATATTACTCAGCCATAAAAAAGAACAAAATTCAGTTATTTGTAATGAGGTGGATGGAACTAGGGTCTGTCATACAGAGTGAAGTAAGTCAGAAGGAGAAAAACAAATACAATATGCTAATGCATATATATGGAATCTAAGAAAATGATACTGATTAACCTAGTGGCAGGGCAGGAATAAAGACTCAGACATAGAAAACAGACTTCAGGACACTGGTGGGAAAAGAGAAGCTGGGACAAAGTGCGAGAGTAGCACTGACATATATACACTACCAAATGTAAAATGGATGGCTAGTGGGAAGCTGCTGCATAGTACAGGGAGATCAGCTCAATGCTTTGTGACCACCAGGGGTGGGATAGGGAGGGTGGGAGGGAGGCTCAAGAGGGAGGGGATATGGAGATATATGTATACATATAGCTGATTCGCATTGTTGTACAGCAGTAACTAACACAACACTGTAGAGCAATTAGACTCCAATAAAGATGTAAAAAAAAGAATTTTTTTTTATAAAAGGGGAGGATGGAGATTTCCAGGTAGAGGGAACCATATAAGGCACAGAGGCAAAAGAATGCATGGGAGTCAGCATAGCCTCATACGTTTTGGTTTCTGGAAGACCTGGATTTGAATTCTGATGCTGAGGTATTTTGTAGAGGTCATTTAATTTCTAAAATTCTGGTGAATTCCAATGATGATATTATTTATATCAAAATCAGGTTTCGGAGGTTTGATATGTTTATGTGTATATGTGTTTTGTGTAGTTATTAGCCCAAAGTAAGTGATCGATAAATATGCTATATTATTATTATTATTATTATTATCTTTGCTGTAATCATTGTTGCCCATTTAAGACTCTGTAGTTATTTCAGCATAACTTGAGCACCTCTAAAAATTGAGTAGCAAGAGTTAGGGTAGCAGAAAGAGGTCATCTAGGGCAAATTATGACCCACTTTATAATTCTCACCAAAACATGAACATTATTTTGTGACATTTGGTAGTTATTGAAGTAGGTGTCTAGTTTGGAATATAGAAAGCTGTCTTTTGCTATACTGTGAAGAACGGATGTAGGAGCAGGAGGAGTGAAACTGGAGGGAGAAATACTCATAATGTAAGCTAGAGATGGTGTGTGCCTAAATTGTGGTAGATGCAGTAGAGATTGACAGATAGAATTTAAGATGTACTTTGGGGATAGACCTTACTGGCTTAGAGATTTATTAAATTCAGCAGTTGAATCAAGGTTGATGAAGATATCTTGACCAGGGTAAATTAGGTATATGATGACTCTATTCCCTGGAAGGATAAACACAAAAGGATGTAAAGGGAAGATGATGAGTCCAGTTTTATACATATATAGATAAAAAATGTTTAGAAAACAATAAAAAGTATATGTCTAGCAAATGTTTTGCTAAACTGGATTTTAGTTCAGGAGATATGTCAGCTGAAGATAAAGAATGAGAAATTATCAACATTTAGATTAAAATTAAGTCATACCTGGGTGGCCATAGCACAATACCACAGACTGGGTGGCTTAAACAACAGAATTTTTTTTGAATTTTTGAATTTTATTTTATTTATTTTTTTATACAGCAGATTCTTATTAGTTATCTATTTTATACATATTAGTATATATATGTCAATCCCAATCTCCCTATTCATCCCACCAACACCACCCACCCCGCCACTTTCCCCCCTTGGTGTCCATACGTTTGTTCTCTACATCTCTGTCTCTATTTCTGCAATGCAAACCAGTTCATCTGTACCATTTTTCTAAGTTCCACATATATGCGTTAATATACTATATTTGTTTTTCTCTTTCTGACTTACTTCACTCTATATGACAGTCTCTAGATCCATCGCCGTGGGATTGCTGGGTCATATGGTAATTCTATTTTTATTTTTTTAAGGAAACTCCATACTCTTCTCCATAGTGGCTGTATCAATTTCCATTTCCACCAACAGTGCAAGAGGGTTCCTTTTTCTCCACACCCTCTCCATCATTGTTGTTTGTAGATTTTCTGAAGATGCCCATTCTAACTGGTGTGAGGTGATATCTCATTGTAGTTTTGATTTGCATTTCTCTAATAATTACTGATGTTGAGCACGTTTACATGTGCTTCTTGGCCATCTGTATGTTTTCATTGGAGAAATGTCTATTTAGATCTTCTGCCCATTTTTGGATTAGGTTGTTTGTTTTTTGATATTGAGCTGAATGAGCTGCTTGTATATTTTGGAGATTAATCCTTTGTCAGTTCCTTCATTTGCAAATATTTTCTCCCATTCTGAGGGTTGTCTTTTGGTCTTGTTTATGGTTTCCTTTGTTGTGCAAAAGCTTTTAAGTTTCACTAGGTCCCATTTGTTTACTTTTGTTTTTATTTCCATTTCTCTAGGAGGTAGGTCAGAAAGAATCTTGCTGTGATTTATGTCATAGAGTAGTCTCCCTATGTTTTCCACTAAGAGTTTTACAGCGTCTGGACTTACATTTAGGTCTTTAATCCATATTGAGTTTATTTTTGTGTATAGTGTTAGGGAGTGTTCTAATTTCATTCTTTTACATGTAGCTGTCCAGTTTTCCCAGCACCACTTGTTGAAGAGGCTATCTTTTCTCCATTGTATATTCTTGCCTTCTTTATCAAAAATAAGGTGACCATAAGTGCGTGGGTTTATCTCTGGGCTTTCTATCCTGTTCCATTGATCTATATTTCTGTTTTTTGTGCCAGTACCATACTTTCTTGATCTCTGGCTTTGTAACATAATCTGAAGTCAGGAAGCATGATTCCTCCAGCTCCCTTTTTCTTTCTCAACGTTGCTTTGGCTATTAGGGGTCTTTTGTGTCTCCATACACATTTTAAGATTTTTTGTTCTAGTTCTGTGAAAAATGCCGCTGGTAATTGGATAGAGATTGCACTGAATCTGTAGATTGATTTAGTTAGTATAGTCATTTTCACAATGTTGATTCTTCCAATCCAAGAACATGGTATATCTCTCCATCTGTGTCATCTTTGATTTTTTTCCTCAGTGTCTTATAGTTTCCTGAGTACAGGTCTTTGACCTCCTTAGGTAGCTTTATTCCTAGGTATTTTATTCTTTTTGTTGCAGTGATGAATGGGATTGTTTCCTTAATTTCTCTTTCTGATCTTTCATTGTTAGTGTATAGGAATACAAGAGATTGCTGTGCATTAATTTTTTATCCGGCAGCTTTACCGGATTCATTGCTTAGTTCTAGTAGTTTTCTGGTGGCATCTTTAGGATTCTCTATGTATATTTATCATGTCATCTGCAAACAGTGACAGTTTTACTTCTTCTTTTCCAATTTGGATTCCTTTTTTTTCTTTTTCTTCTCTGATTGCCATGGCTAGGATTTCCAAAATTATGTTGAATAAGAGTGGCTAGAGTGGACATCCTTGTCTTGTTCCTGATCTTAGAGGAAATAATTTCAGTTATCACCATTGAGAATGATGTTTGCTTTGGGTTTGTCATATATGGCCTTTGTTATGTTGAGGTAGGTTCCCTCTATGCCCACTTTCTGGAGAGTTTTTATCATAAACTGGTGTTGAATTTTGTCAAAAGCTTTTTCTGCATCTATTGAGATGATCATATGGTTTTTATCCTGCAGTTTGTTAGTATGGTGTATCACATTGATTGATTTGCATGTATTGAAGAATCCTTGCATCCCTAGATAAATCCCACTTGATCATGGTGTATGATCCTTTTAATGTGTTGTTGGATTCTGTTTGCTAGTATTTTGTTGAAGATTTTTTGTATCTCTATTCATCAGTGATATTGCCCTGTAATTTTCTTTTTTATAGTATCTTTGGTTTTGGTATCAGGGTGATGGTGGCCTCATAGAATTTGAGGCCACAAAATTTGGGAGTGTTCCTTCCTCTCCAATTTTTGGTAAGAGCTTGAGAAGGATGGGTGTTTGCTCTTCTGTAAATGTTTGATAGAATTCACCTGTGAAGCCATCTGGTCCTGGACTTTTGTTTGTTGGAAGATTTTTAATCACAGTTTCAATTTCATTACTTGTGATTGGTCTGTTCATATTTTCTATTCCTTCCGGGTTCAGTTTTGGAAGGTTATACCTTTCTAAGATTTGTCCATTTCTTCCAGGTTGTCCATTTTTGGCATAGAGTTGCTTGTAGTAGTCTCTTAGAATGCTTTGGATTTCTGCAATGTCTCTTGTAACTTCTCCTTTTTCATTTCTAATTTTATTGATTTGAGTCCTCTCCTTCTTTTTCTTGATGAGTCTGACTAGAGGTTTATCAATTTTGTTTATCTTCTCAAAGAACCAGCTTTTAATTTTATTGATCTTTGCTGTTGTTTTCTTTTTTTCTATTTCATTTATATCTGCTCTGATGTTTATGATTTCTTTCCTTCTACTAACTTTGGGTTTTCTTCTTCTTCTTTCTCTAGTTCCTTTAGGTGTAAGGGTAGATAGTTTATATGAGATTTTTCTTGTTTCTTGAGGTAGGCTTGTATTGCTCTAAACTTCCCTCTTATACCTGCTTATGCTGCATCCCATAGGTTTTGGATCATCGTGTTTTCGTTGTAATTTCTCTCTAGGTATTTTTTTGATTTCCTCTTTGATTTCTTCAGTGATATGTTGGTTATTTAGTAATGTATTGATTAGCCTCCAAGTGTTTGTGTTTTTTACGTTTTTTTCCCTGTAATTGATTTCTAATCTCATAACGTTCTGGTCAGAAAAGATGCTTGATATGGTTTCAATTTTCTTAACTTTACCGAGGCTTGATTTGTGATCCAAGATGTGATCTATCCTGGAGAATGTTCCGTGTGCACCTGAGAAGAAAGTGTAATTTGCTGTTTTAGGTTGGAATGTAGTGTAAATATCAATTAAATCTGTCTCATCTATTGTGTCATTTAAAGCTTGTGTTTCCTTATTAATTTTCTGTCTGGATGATCTGTCCATTGGTGTAAGTGAGGCGTTAAAGTCCCCCACTTTTATTGTATTACTGTCAATTTCCTCTTTAATAGGTGTTAGCAGTTGCCTTATGTATTTAGATGCTCCTATGTTGGGTGCATATATATTTATAATCATTATATCTTCTTCTTGGATTGATCCCTTGATCATTATGTAGTGTCCTGTCTTTTCTCTTGTAGCATTCTTTATTTTAAGGTCTATTTTATCTGATATGAGAATTGCTACTCCAGCTTTCTTTTGATTTCCATTTGCATGGAATATATATTTCCATCACCTCATTTTTAGTCTGTGTGTATCCCTAGGTCTGAAGTGGATCTCTTGTAGACAGCATATATTTGGGTCTTGTTTTTGTATCCATTCAGCGAGCCTGTGTCTTTTGGTTGGAGCATTTAATCCATTCACGTTTAAGGTAAGTATCAATATGTATGTTCCTATGACCATTTTCTTAATTGTTTTGGGTTGTTTTTGTAGGTCCCCTGTTACCATTTGCTTAATTGTTATGGGTTTGTGTTTGTAGGTCCTTTTCTTCTCTTGTGTTTCCCACTTAGAGAAGTTCCTTTAACATTTGTTGTAGAACTGTTTGGGTGGTGCTGAATTCTCTTAGCTTTTGCTTATCTGTAAAGCTTTTGGTTTCTCTGTTGAATCTGAATGCGATCCTTGCTGGGTAGAGTAATCTTGGTTGTACTTTTTCCCTTTCATCACTTTAAATATATCATGCCACTCCCTTCTGGCTTGTAGAGTTTCTGCTGAGAAATCAGCTGTTAACCTTTTGGGAGTTCCCTTGTATGTTATTTGTTGTTTTTCCCTTGTTGCCTTCCATAATTTTTCTTTGTCTTTCATTTTTGTCTATTTTATTACTGTATGTCTCTGTGTTTATCCTTGGGTTTATCCTGCCTGGGACTCTCTACACTTCCTGGACTTAGGTGGCTATTTCCTTTCCCATGTTAGGGAAATTTTCGACTATAATCTCTTCAAATATTTTCTCGGGTCCTTTCTCTCTCTCTTCTCCTTCTGGGACCCTGTAATGCGAAAGTTGTTGCGTTTAATGTTGTCCCAGAGGTCTCTTAGGCTGTCTTCATTTCTTTTCATTCTTTTTTCTTTATTCTGTTCTGCAGCAACGAATTCCACCATTCTCTCTTCTTGGTCACATACCTGTTCTTCTCCTCAGTTATTCAGCTGTTGATTCCTTCTAGTGTATTTTTTGTTTCAGTTATTGTATTGTTCATCTCTGTTTGTTTGTTCTTTAATTCTTCTAGTTGTTTGTTAAACATTTTTTGCATCTTCTCGATCTTTGCCTCCATTTTTTTTTCTGAGGTCCTGGATCATCTTCACAATCATTATTCTGAATTCTTTTTCTGGAAGGTTGCCTATCTCCACTTCATTTAGTTGATTTTCTGGGACAAAGTCCTCTGCCTTTTCATCTGTCTATCTTTCTGTGAATGTGGTTTTCCTTCCACAGGCTGCAGAATTGTAATTCTTCTTGCTTCTGCTGTCTACCCTCTGGTGGATGAGGCTATTTAAGAGGCTTGTGCAAGCTTCCTTATGGGAGGGACTGGTGGTGGCTAGAGCTGGGTGTTGCTCTGGTGGGCAGAGCTCAGTTAAACTTTAATCTGCTTGTTTGCTGATGGGTGGGGCTGGGTTACCTCCCTATTGGTTGGTTTGGCCTGAGGCGACCCAGCACTGGAGCCTACCTGGCTCTTTGGTGGGGCTAATGGCATACTCTGCGAGGGCTCACACCAAGGAGTACTTCCCAGAACTTCTGCTGCCAGTGTCCTTGTCCCCACGGTGAGCCATAACCACCCCCCACCTCTGCAGGAGACCTTCCAACACTAGCAGGTAGGTCTGGTTCAGTCTCCTATGGGGTCACTGTTCCTTCCCCTGGGTCCCGATGAGCACGCTACTTTGTGCCCTCCAAGAGTGGAGTCTCTATTTCCCCCAGTCCTGTCGATGTCCTGCAATCAAATCCCGCTATCCTTCAAAGTCTGATTCTCTAGGAATTCCTCCTCCTGTTGCCAGACCCCCAAATTGGAAAGCCTGACGTGGGGCCCAGAACCTTCACTCCAGTGGGTGGACTTCTGTGGTATCAGTGTTCTCCAGTTTGTGAGTCACCGCCCCCAGCCGTTATGGGATTTGATTTTATTGTGATTGCGCCCCTCCTACCATCTCATTGCAGCTTCTCCTTTGTCTTTGGACAAAGTTTTTGGTGAGTTCCAGTGTCTTCCTATTGATGATTGTTCAGCAGTTAGTTGTGATTCTGGTGCTCTAGCAAGAGGGAGTGAGTGCACATCCTTTTACTCTGCCATCTCGAACTAATCTGCCAGTCACCTTCTATGCTCATTAATTTGTTTTACTTTCCTTCATTGTGTGTGTGTATAAAATATTATTTATTGTCCATCTTTCTGCACTAGAAAGTAAGCTTTATGAGAGTAGAAACTTCATTAACTACAGTTGTCTGGAGTGCCCCGCTGTCTGCCGCCTCCTCCCAACTCTCCAACAACAGAAATTTGTTATCTCACAGTTCTGGAGGCTGGAATCCTAAACCAAGGTGTTGGTTTCTGGTGAGGCTTCTCGTCTTGGCTTGCAGATGGTTGCCTTCTCACTTTTTCCTCAACACAGCCTTTCCTCTACACATGCACTCATGATGTCTCTTCCTCTTTTTATAAGGACACCAGTCCATTTGGATTAGGGCCCCACTCTTATGACTTCATTTAACCTTAGTTAACTCCTTAAAGTTCCTGTCCCCAAATATAGTCACATTGGAGGATTAGGGCTTCAACATACATATTTTCTGGCAAACTAAATTTAGTCCATAATAGTTACAGTATCAAAATGAGGTAAAAATTCTGATAAGCTATGTGATGAAAACTGCCTCAATCAAAAAAAATTAATCATAAGAAAATATTCTTTAAGAGAGCTCTATTTGAAGAGATAAAATAATCTGCAATATTATTCTCATGTCACAGTTAAACAAGAATCAAAATATTATGGGGAGTGTCCCCCACCCTGGCCCCAAAATGTACTAGGTACAATTCCTGGCATAGAATAAGACGTTGAATTATTAAGTTTTGAATTAATGTTGAATGAAAAAGTGGCTGATTGGTTCACCAGAAAATAAATGTAGACAGAGGTTTATATTAGGGAACTGAAAAATCAGTTACTTTCAACTTCTTAGTATAAATATGATGAAATTAAAATTCAGACAGGCTAAATGCCTTTTACAATGTCACACTCTTAATTAATAGAAAAAGTGGGTCTGGAATTAGTCCTTCTGATTTTATTTCACCCACACTATTTAATGATATATGGTGATGGATGTAATGTGATTTGCAAAGCAAAGTATAAAAATAGAAAATAAGAGAGAAAAAGAAGAGAAAAAGGAAGAAAAGGCAAGTGATATTCACTTATTAAATAGGAAAGAAAATTAAATCATTGAAAACAGAAAATTTAAATTGTCTCAACTAAAATGGACTGCTACTTATGAATCTAAAATGAGAAGCAGTAAGCTACAGGTATCTTATTAAGCTCACCAGTCAAGATTATCTTAATACATTTATTATTAAATAGAAAGCAAAATAAATAAATTAAAATAATGACGAATAGAGTAATACAATCACATTATGGATAAAAACAGAGGACTAATTCATTAGAATATAGTAAAACATTAATTTAACTGATTAAGGTGTGTCTGTTATTCCCAAGGTACTCAGTAAGAAGATACTGCCAAATTTAGGATATATCCAAATTAAATTATTAAAAAAGATGCTCTTCTGGTTAAGATAGAATAAAAATAGAATAATTCATTACCTTGAATTTGTGTGTAGCTACTAGAATTTTTTGATAGGAAGAATTTATGAGTTTAAAATATTGATGTTTAACAATTAAATATTTTTCATAACTGTAAATTTAAAATGCTTCCCCTCCCTTTGTGTTCCCATAGAGCCTACAGTGCTGTACTTTATTTGCATTTTATATTAAAAATTCTATATATAAGCAATAATCTATTAGAATATATAATAAAAAATGTCTGATTTTATAAAGAAAACTCCAAGCTTTTAATGATATGTAAATGGACTTGAATTGATGTGGATCTGTATTATAAACATGGTTTAGGAGTCTAAATAGTATGGAGATTGTCCAATAGTTTGTTTGGAATAATAAACAGATTAAAAAAACAAAGAAAATGTTATTAAAAAATGAGGTTATTTGCCCGTAAATGTTATTAAGCTACAGTAAAGAACTATGTAATACATATGTAAATAGAGGAAAAACAGTAAAAGTTTTAAGTGACAATAAGCCATAAAATGAAAATATTGATTTTAAAATTAGACATTTAAATTTTATGAGTCTTATTCATTTGGTTCCTCCACATAACATTGTATACTTGTAATCGTTGCTTACTTATAATTATTTCTTTAATATTCATCTTCACGCGGACAGTCACTGTTCTGTGGTCACAATGATTTCTCCATGACCTAGCAAAAAGCCACAGTAGATTCTCAATTAAAATTACTTATCAAGCAAGTTAACATTCTAATATATAGACTTGTTTTCATCATCTACCAAAAGTTTCTGAAGACCTTCATTGCTTAAAAGAATACTCATGTACTGCTCTAACAACTTTGAACTCCTTGCAGTTTCTGGAGTATACCACGCTCTCTTATACCTCCAAGTGCTTGCTCATTCCTTTTCCAGGAAAAGGTTAGCCTCTATTCACTTTTTTAACCTCAGCTCAAGTGTCCTTCTCTATATTCCCACTTCTGGCAGAATGTTTTGCTATTTCTGCCTGGATCCCTATATAAATTTGGCTAGGTTGTGTAATCACATATCTATAATATAGCTGTCTCCAGTCATTCCCATAGCACCTTCCACATAAGTATGTTTATTTTTCTGTATTTTCTGCCTCACTGAGTTGAGAGATCTTCCCAGGTATAAATTTTCTTAGTTATTTTTATACTTCTGTACTAGCTCAATGCCTGGTACACAAATGGTAGACATGAAACACTTTTATAGAGTAAATGAATTAACTGACCAATGCATTTTGTAAAATTTCTTGAAGAATAGACTAGGAAGAAGATATTTGAAGTATCTCTAAGATACCAAAGTTAGAAACAAATAAAAGAATAGTCAAAGGTTTACTGGCATAGTACCAGGTTTAAATATCCACTATGTACAGTGAAAAAAAGTCGAAGTCAGCCTGGTGGCTTTTGACCAAGCAGAGACGCTTTTGAACGCTCTTTACTTATGAAAGGAAATAATAGCTCTAAAGAAGGCCTGGAATTCAAAGACTTGCCACATGTACATTTTCTTTGTTAAAGCAGAAAATGACAATATGGCAGTTACTTTGATATGCCATAGTGGTTTTGTAATGAATTTTAATAGTATTTAATGCCTTTTTAAAAGTTTCTTTTAAGGAAAATGGAGCTATTCTGGACTATGTTTTTGGATTACAGAGTCTTCAACACCTACTCCCCTCAACGTGTGTTTTATAAGTCATGTATCTCTGGGATGCATTCAAAGCGGAATCTTTTTTTTACACTGTTAGCCATAGAGCAGAATTGGTTATGATGAAATTTTAGTATGTGTAGTTATAGTTAATGTGCTAAGCATTTCTATTAACCTTTGTCCTTAATTCACAAATGGAAAATTAGTAAAGAATGTTTTAAAAATATATGCATATATATCATAAATTGACATAAAATTTGACATAGATTCTGAAATGATTACAGCATCTGTCTAAAATGGATATTGTCACTGATGAAATTATCTCCCTTTGAACAGTAAGAAATCACCTACTTTGCTTAGTATCATTTGTCAATAAGAAACAATAGAGGAGAATTCTAGAAAAGTAGTACCATTTTGCATGTAATCTGACCTTTGCCCCAGGCCAAGAACGTAAGAGAAATGCTTAATTTTTCTTCCAGTTAAACATAAGGATTTCCTCAGTTATTTCAATGAAAATAATATGATGTTATTTGATATATTTTATTATTTTCATTTTTTCCCTAGTATATGAAATTAAAAGGATTCATGGCATTCATTAAGCTTTGGGCCATAGTATTATTAAAGAAAACTGTCAGTCTTTTCAAATACCATTTCTTATTGCTATTGCTGTCATTTTTCTTCTGTTTTACTTTTGGTTAACTGAGAATTTAGTAATTAAACCCGGAAGCAATTTATTATTGTATCTAAAAGCTTGGATTGGAGTCCAAAGAAAAGTGCTGGACCCTATCAGTAAAGGGCATGGACATCTTTTTGTTCCTTCAGAAGCCCTTTGTGTTTATGTGTAAGTGCTAGGATTGGTTCTGGTGGTTGCTGATATAGATAAATTAAGTCAGGATAATTGAACTATTATTCTATTTATCTACCATTTGATATTTATTTAATAATATACTGTACTGCTTTGGCCTGACTGGAACAGTGTGAATGTGGAAAAGGGGGGAGGGAGGTTCTGTAGCAATACATTTAATTTTTCAATTTCTGGATGACTTATTTAATGTATTTGCATTATAATGATTAATATTTTCTGAAAAATCATTCATAAATTGTATAATCAAGAGAGAATCTACTTAAAGTTGAAGGGCAAATCTATGGAAACTTTTGGTTTTAATAAACTATAGAAAACCTTGTCTATTATAATTAATGCCATTTTATCATAACTGTCAAGTAGAAAGACATTATGTTTTATCAGTAAATATAAAATGTCAGTATTTTTAAAACTTATGTTTACTGTTTTTTCTAATTAGATCCATAGGTTATATCTTAGTAACAAACTTTTTGTTCATATATTTAAGTGATAGCTTATTATTTGGAAATTCTTAGCAAAAATTGTTGATTACCAATAAATATGAATCTTTTTATTTGTATTTATAGGTAGTTGAAGGCAGCAGAATAAATTTTAAAAACTGTAGATACATTTTGATTGTAGCTATATAAATATCTGTGGGCATTTTAAGAGCAAAGAATGGAAGAAAATATTCTGAAAAGAAACTAGTTGTCATATGTTATTCTTGGTCATATTGTTGAACTCATTAGCTGAATTTCAGTATGCTCGGCATGCCTGTTTTGAAATATGCAAATAAAGCAAAGTAGCTTTTGAGTTGTTTCTTATCACCCTACTCTGCCCATTTGGAAGGGGAAATTTTTCTTTTTTTTAACCCAGGCCCTTGGCAGTGAGCGAACTGAGTCCTAACCATTGGACCACTAGGGAATTCCCTGGAAGGGGAATTTTAATGCCCAGGAAAGACTGACTAAATAACACATAACATGAATTAATTAATCTTCCTTTAATGTGACTTTGAATGAGCCAAAATTAGACCAATTAGTTTTATAACTGAGACAATAAAAGACTAGTGTTTAAGTCTCATAGAACTTATATCCATAAACATCAGTCAGGTCTAAATGTTGCTAAGGTTTAACAAATTATATACTTCAGGTGAATCAATTCTCAGTCAAAGGGGAACTGTGCTGAGGTACATGTAACTTTCATTGAATTAGTGTCTTGAAGGCAGAATTTCTTCCATTAGCTTTATTAGCATTTTATTACTTTGCTGTAAAATTCCACCTTCTTAGATTTAATGTTTAAAGATAACTTAAGGTGAATTAAGTTGAGTTTGAGGCAGTTCCTTAAAATTGAAATTGGTTGATAGCTTAATATCAGACTATAAAATTCACACACATTTATTAAACTTATCTCCTTTTATAGAACTCAGTTCATGCTGTTTAGTAGCATTATATTCTGAACTATGTAATATGTTATTTTAAAAATACTTTTTTGTATAGTTTCAATTAATATTTAGTATGGAGAGATCCCAGCCCAATTTACTAATTTATCAATCATTTTGATTGACAATCTCTAGTTCTGCGGAAACGATAAATCTGACCAAAATCAATTATTTGATTCCTTGTGGTCACAAATCTGAGATTCTTTTATCATTCTCAACAGCAGAACACTAGTTCCTGACTTCCTTTTCTTATGGTTTGACAGATAAAAGAAGGGAATGGCATGAGGCATTGTAAATCAGTTCTGCTACTCTTGCCTCCTTTCTGCTCCTTTGGCCTCTGCTACTTTGTCTTGTGAGTAGAATGCTCACCAATGCTGATTTTCTCCTCTTGGTTAATCTCCAGTGCTCTCTTCCCTCTACTCAATCAGAAAGTCCTTTTTGCTTTTCACCATCAGCTGGCTCAGAGGTGCTTCCCTTGGCAGAGCCTATATAAAGAGAAGACATGGGAGCAGAGAGAGATTAAGTAAATTGCCTTAGATTGCAATATTAATAAAGACTAGAGCAGAGATCTTGGAGATTACCCATTTCTCCTTGTAACCAGAAAGTTAAATTGATTCCTATTCAACTTTAATTAGAATTAGTTTCATGTAGTTACTTTTTAAATAAGTATCAACTTCAATAATAAGGGTGGGTGGATTCTCACAAGTGGAGCATGCCAGTGGTGACTAGTCAGAGTCTACATTGGCAGTACTGCTAATTTCCTCCAATTTTCAGAGAGCTAAATCCAGACCATTAGGAGATGGCAGCTGAAAGCAGAATCCTATACTCTGCATAGTGGGCTAGACTGCCTGATATATTCTAGCTGACACAAATTGTCTTGTCTGCCTGTGTGGAGTCCTTGTTGATTAGTTTTTAAATTAGAATTAGGAGCATTTGGTAATCAGTAGGAGGTGCAAAGTCAGTTATTTTCTTTGTACCATTAGGCCAGCACTGGAGTAGTATGTAAAACACTCTCTTTATCTCAGGTGAGGTTTTCGTTGAGCTGATTCACATTTTTGCTTTTTTTAATTTTAATTTTTTATTTTAATAATCATCGGTTTCCAGTTTTGTTCCTTCAGGCTTTGTAGTCTAGACCTAAGGTTGTGTCTCATTTTGAGGTATCTTTATTCTATTCTAAAGACCTATTCTTACACAATGTGCTATGAAAAATACCTTGCCAAATACCAGAAAGATGCTGAAGCATGTATTATGGATGAGATAACCAATGTTGTTAAAAGCAGGAAGATACATCTTGCATTTCTTTTGAGAAGATAGAAAAAATAATTATATAGAAATACATATTTTTGGACTGATGAAATAGTATATATGTATTAGCTATTATATATTTTTTAAAAGTTTCTAAGGATGAATTAAAGATTAAAGTAGTAAACAGGGCTACTTATAAAACTGAAGAAATCCAAACTTCAGAAAGTATATATTGACCTACAAAAATTGAACTGTCTTAATAATTAGCCACCAGTGCTACTCTTAGGTATGAAATAAAGTAGGAAGTAGGATAAAAGTGTGTCTTTATCTTACCTATCAATAAATAAGGGATTAGGTTTAGGAAAAAGGCTTATCAGAAGGCAAAAAAGCTCTATGTGTCAGGGCTCATAGTTGCAAGAGTAGCAGAATACTTTGCCTTGAGTCTCTTTGTATATCAGTTTTGGCAGAGACTGGAAGGCTGAAATCAATTTAGAAGTTGCCAAATACCTCTCGCAAAGTGAGCTGCTAGACCATCTATGCTGGCATTGGAGACACGCCACTTCAGTTTTATAAGCAATTTAGATTGGGGCCTGGGGCTAGAAGACAAGGAATTCTTTGTTGAGAGTGCTTCATTGAACACTCAGGTGGATTAAGATGGTAATGCTTCCTCCAGCCAAGTGAGAGGGATTTCAAGAGTTCCACCTTAAGATCTGCAGACTTTTTCATCTACAAAAGACAGGGCTCCATAGTTCCTACCTCTCCTTCCTCTATCATCATCTCTACAGTCCTGAAGGGGCTAACCCCTACGGCTAGTGAGAGTAGGAACGAAGAGTCAAAGAATAAAAATAGGCAAAGGGAGAAAAAGACACTAAATAAAGCCCCCTCACTCTCCATTTGTTCCCCTCAGACTTTCAGGATATCAAGCTTACATTAGTATACAGCTGGAGGCAATGGAGAAAGTCTAAATTAGAAGGTTTACAAGTTTGTTTTTTTTTTTTTTTTTTGTGGTATGCGGGCCTTCCTCTGTTGCGGCCTCTCCCGTTGCGGAGCACAGGCTCCGGACGCGCAGGCCCAGCGGCCATGGCTCACGGGCCCAGCCGCTCCGCGGCACGTGGGATCCTCCCAGACCGGGGCGCGAACCCGGCTCCCCTGCATCGGCAGGCGGACGCGCAACCACTGCGCCACCAGGGAGGCCCAAGTTTGTTTTTTTTTTAATTACTAAACTGGACATTTTAATTACAAAAAGGGGACTGTGCCTGTGACTGACTACAGGGAACTGGGAAAGCTGTGAAATATGCCCCAAATTTTATCCAACAGCAGGAAAAGAAATAGCCTATCCAATGACAAGTGGCAGAAGGAATAAAGTTAATTTATTCCTTCTGCCACTAATACTAATATTTATTAGTACTTACTGCTAATTCAATAAACCATTGCATACAAGCAGGAGACTTCACCTCTGGCAGATTTAAACTAACTGAATGAATGAACTTAAATTTTCTAGACTGGATTTCAGGCTTCAGAATGAAGTTTAGAAAACAGTCAGGGATAAATGAGGCTAAACAACATGGGGGAGCACACACCCAATCCCTCCACAAACCAGTGAGGTCAGGGCTACCACTTCTGCAGGCACAGTACACTGAATTTCCCAAAGTGCCCTGCTGTGGCATGTATCAAACGCTGGCTGCTATCACTACACAGTTCTCCCTGCTTCCCAGAAAACTCAATATTATTGCTGCTACCTCCACCACATGCCACTGGAATGGATTCTTCCATTCTGTCAATAGCTCCTTATTCAAAAAGTTTATGGTGGATGCATCCAGTTGGATAAGCTTGTGTCATGTGCCCACACTCTGGCTACAAAAGGAGGCTGGGAAAGAAAGTATTTATTATCTTCATCTTTTTGGTGGGAGGTGGGTAATACTCAAAATATAAGGATGGAGTTCAAATGTTAGTCCTCGTACTTGATGAGAGCCAGACATTTACCTATTTTTTCCCCAAATCCTTAACAGATCCCAAATATGAGAAACGTAATATAAGAAGTCTAATTTCCAAGACATTCTTTGACTCCTTCAAATTGTGTACTCTTCTAGTTAGCCTCATCTCAGCCCTCTTGACTGTAAGGATTTACATGTTTGTCATTTGTAGAGCCTTTCTTTTCATATTGATCACCACAAGGAATAAAGTCAAACTGTATTAGACCATATAGTTTAAACAACTGTCTCTTGATTTGATGATTTATATTGTGAAATCAACTTCAAAATGTTCTTTGTGCATGATGAACTCAATGTAATTGTTCGGCAAAATTTGTGACTTATTTTACAGTTTCATTGTGTTTACAATAATACTGTGGGTTATTATATAGCCATTTGAAAACAACTACTCCATTTCTATTAGCACCACTCTAGTCCCTTGGACACTTGTAACAGTCATATGAACTGGTCTCCTCATATTCATTGTTGTTGCTTGCTTTTCAGTATCTTCTTGGCACTGCTGCTCGAGCAACTTTTTTTTTTTTAATTTTTATTGGAGTATAGTTGCTTTACAATGTTGTGTTAGTTTCTGCTGTACAGCAAAGTGAATCAGCCATACGTATACATATATCCCTGCATTTTTGGATTTCCTTCCCATTTAGGTCACCACAGAGCATTGAGTAGAGTTCCCTGTGCTATACGATAGGTTCTCATTAGTTACCTATTTTATACATAGTAGTATAAAATACATCATACATCTCCCAACTTTTATAAGTCAAATTTGCTTATGTAACACCTTTCTTAAAACTCTTCAAAAGCTTCCCACTGCCTAATATGCTATATGACCTGGTTCCACTGAGCCCTGCCTACCTCTCAAGCTTCACCCCAGGTTTCCTTCCATTTCTCTGCCTTTGCTTCAGCCATGCCACTTTAGTTTCAGTTCCTGGAATTCACAAAGCTGCCCATTCCAGGGGCTCTGAATAATCCACCCTTTGCCTGAAATTCTCCTCAACGAGCTCTTACCAAATCCTCCCCTGATGCTACAGACTTATGTGTTCCCCTTTTACATGTTCTCATAGCATCCTTCCTCCTAGCCCTTATAATTTATAATTCAGTGATTTTTACAAATTATTTATTTAAGTAATTATTTAGTGCTTTGGACTTCCTTTTCTTTCCTCCCTCTCTCCCTTCCTCCTTTCTCTCTCTCACTCTCTCCCTTCCTTCCTTCCTTCCTTCCTTCTTTCCTTCTTTCTTTCCTTCCTTCCTTTCTTTCCTTCTTTCCTTCTTTCTTTCTTTCTTTCTTTCTTTCTTTCTTTCTTTCTTTCTTTCTTTCTCTTTCTTTCCCTCCCTCCCTCTCTCTCTCTTTCTTTCTTTCTCTCTTTCTCTTTCTTTCCTATTGAAAACTCAGTACGTAGACTATTGCCTGGAAAATGAGAGTAGGAGGGATACAGTGAATGTTTATGAAAATATATGATGTCATAATACACATGATATAAGCAAGAAATATAATATTTTAAATGATATTCAATCTGTTTTGGGACTGGGAGACATATACCCAAATTAAATTTTCATCTAGATTATGGGTTTTTTTTTTTTAATATCCTTCCCTGTACTTTTCCATGTTTTCCTATTATTTTGCTAGATAGCTGTTAAGGAACAAAAAACATGTTTAAGGGAATAGTTCATAATATCTCATCAATGTTTATTATTACTTGAAAATAATTTTTTTAACCAAAAAGTACACAGTTTTGACTTGGATACACTGCCCCCTTTATCTACAATGGGTAAATTGACACATTTCTTCATTGATATTGCTTATAAATATATGTCTCTGGGAACAAGAATGCTATCTGCCCTCTTTATTTTGTTGTTAATTTATGCAATGTGTATGGTCATATAGAAGGTACTTCTATGAAGCTTTTACTACACAGTTCATTAAATTATAATTAAAATTTTAATTCATTATTGAAATGTATATTTTCAAACTCAATTCTTGAAGTAACTAAATAATGGAGAAAAAGAAAAGAGTTACATAATGCTATACATTGTAATTTCGTTTTCTGTAGACATTAGGCTTATATTAGGAATAATGATTTTGTTAGCATAGATAATACACCTTGTTGAAAAGCATACTTAGAACACAAAGCCATATTTATTAAGTAGAGATATTTTCTTATGTTCATGAAATTAAATTAGATATTCACTACAGATGTTAGAATGATGAACACAAGGGAGAATTATACATGAATTTTTATGGCAATGAATACAAAAAATTTAAGTAAAATTTAGCAAATTAATTAACCAATAGAATAAACGTGCAATAAATATTACCAAAAAAATCCCTACTCAAGGAATACAATAGATTTCTCACTATATGAAAGTGTATATACCCATCACCAATATGTGTTTAAAAAGCATTTAATACAATTTTGCAGCCATCTTAATTTTTTTTGGGGGGGGGGCGGGGGTTTGTGTGTGTGTGTTACGCGGGCCTCTCACTTTTGTGGCCTCTCCCGTTGCGGAACACAGGCTCCGGACGCGCGGGCTCAGCGGCCATGGCTCACGGGCCTAGCCGCTCCGTGGCGTTTGGTATCTTCCCGGACCGGGACACGAACCCGTGTCCCCTGCATCGGCAGGCGGACTATCAACCACTGCGCCACCAGGGAAGCCCCAGCCATCTTAATTTTAAAACAAATCTCTAAATAAATTAGTAGTAGAAAAAAAAGTACTTAAATCAAGAATATTCAATTTAGAAATCCTAAATGACAAAAAGAGAAAACTAAAATCATTTCAGGTAAGATTAGGATCCAGATATGAATGCTTGTTTGCACTATTAGTTTTTATACTGTCTTAGGTTTCTAGCAAATGTTCTAAGAAAGCAAAATAAAAGTATTGATGTAAATTTTTAAAAAATTAAATTTTGCTGATAAATTATAAGAACAATTTTATATATAAATATATTTAAATATGTATATGAAACATCAATATAAAATACATATTTATGTATAAAAACACAAAAGACTAACAAAAAGTTCTTGGATGTTTGAAAGACTATGAAAGTAATTGAATATGAGTTAAGTGTACAGAAATTAATAGTCCTATTTTAGTAATGAATAATGGCAATACAAATATTTCACTCATTATTTCAAAAATTATGAAATATTTAGAAAATTTTTCAAAAATGACATAGAACCTAAATGAAGAAAGTGTTACTTCATATCTAAGAATGTAATATATGTTCTGAATTACTGAGAAGATATACCATGTTTTTTAATGAGTACAGCTAACATAAGACATAAAATATTCCAAATTAATAAATGAATTTAATGAAATCCCAAATCATTCCCAGAGTTGTGTGTTTATATAATTTTTAAGTTTGAGTGAAATAAAATAATATAGATATTAATTAGAAGACAGAAGCCTAGAAATAACCTAGAAAGGTGAAATAGAATAGCAGTGAGGGGCTGGGACAGAATAAAGTTGTCTTAATAGAATTCAGAAGATAAAAACTACTGTGTCATGCTAATATGATTTTGCACAGGAACAGACAAAGTCATAGATCCTATTACACATGGGAATTTAATATATGATAAAGCTGATATTCAATTCATTGTGAGATAATAAAATATTAAATGGTGCTGCTGATACTGTACCTACATCAGAAAGAAAATAAAACTAGACCTCTAAATTGCATGATATTCAAAATTCATTTCCTGATGGAGTAAAGACTTCATGCGCAATCGAGGAGAAAATGAGGCATACTTTACCATACGTTACCAACCAAAGCTATACAAAAAAGATAAGTGTACTTCATTACATTCATCTGTTGATGGACACTTAAGTTGCTTCCATATCTTGGCTGTTGTAAATAATGCTGCTATACAGTGGGGCGTATGTATCTTTTCAAATTAATGCTTTCCTTTCCTTTGGATATAAACCAGGAGTGGAATTGCTGGATAACATGGTAGCTCTATTTTTAGTTTTTTGAGGAACCTCCATACTGTTTTCCTCAATTGCTGTACCAATTTACATTCTCACCTACAGTGTATAAGCACTCCCTTTTCTCCACATCCTCATCAACATTTGTTTGTGGTCTTTTAGATGATAGCCATTCTGACAGGTGTGAGGTGATATCTCATTGTGGTTTTGATTTTCATTTCCCCTGATAATTAGCGATGTTGAGCAACTTTTCATGTGCCTGTTGGCCACCTGTGTGCCTTCTTTGGAAAAATGTCTATTCAGGTCTTCTGCCAATTTTTTAATGGGGTTGTTTGGTTTTTGATATTGTTTTGTGAGCTGTTAATATATTTTGGATATTAACCCCATATTGGACATAGCATTTGCACATATTTTCTCCCATTCAGTAGGTTATCTTTTTGTCTTGTCAATAATTTCCTTTGCTGTTCAAAAGCTTTTAAGTTTAATTTGGCCCCATTTAAAACACAGGGTTACATTTTTTTAATTATCGAAGATGCGGTGTATTCTACCCAGTGTAAGTACATGAGTAAGAACAAAATTTCAAATAAGAATGAATCTAAATCTTACAGATAGCTTCACTCTTATAAATGTCCCATGTTAAGAATTTGGCTGTAAGTACTCATTGTGTCTGTTTTCTTTTATGGGTTATCAAATAAAATTAGTCATTGTTTAAAAATCACTATGCAGGAAAATATATGAAACATGTCTTGTTTCCAAACTTGCACAAAATTTCTCATTGATGTATCTAAAAACACAGTGCTTTTGTGTTAGTATCTGCAGAAAGTACTACAAATCATTGGCACAGAAGCTTTGCTTACAATAAAGTACCGTATTTTTGGTTATTGATATATCTAACAATGATTTAATTAGTTTCTCTTGTATAACTTCAAGGCAACTTAATTTTATTCAAGTTAGTTACTCAGCATTATCTATTGTTATGTACATCCATCCAATAGTTATAATAGTAACATAAATTTTTACCCATAAAATGAAAAAGTAGTATACTTTACTAATTTAGTGCCTCCAAGTATATTGAGTGGTTATTTTCCTTAAGAAAACACATTTGGATTTCTTTTGCATAGGATTTTTAAGATTTTTGGAACTTCCCAGAGGGAAAGACTATATCCAGTACAGTACTTAGTGTGTCTTTGCCATCTGGGTTTTTAGATTCATTTGGTTTAATTCAAAGTTTAAAGAAGGAAAAATTGGACCAAATGGTGGAATAAACCCCAGTGGAAAACATGCTTCTGCTGTGGTTATTTTTGAGGTTAATTGATTCGTTAACTTGTAACTACACCCATGACTTCAGCTGAAGTTACTAACTGATTAACCATAAGCACATAGATTAATTGTGCCGGTGCATGCTGGGAGATGAGTTAGCTCTTCATGTCACTAGAGTATCCCAGTTTAAGTGCAGAGTAGACTAAACAAATGCTTCCATGACTTAGTGAAACTTTACTCAAACAGGTATCTAATGTATAAGAACTAATTTTGGATTTTTTTTTAAGGTGAACTATCTTGTCTAGATAAAAAGATAGGGAAGGATTAAAATAATTCCAAGTTTTCTAGCCTAAAAGACTGGAAGTTTGGAAGAAAACCCCTAAAATAGGGCCATACTACTGATAAAGGGAATCTTAAATAACGTTGAGTTGTAAAAATTCATATCATTAATTATACCATTAAAATGATTATTTATGAAAATAGCTAGTTCAGGAGGAGTTTCAAGATGGCAGAGGAGTGAGATGTGGAGATCGCCTTCCTCCCCACAGATACATCAGAAATACATCTACATGTGGAACAACTCCTACAGAACACCTACTGAACACTGGCAGATGACCTCAGACTTCCCAAAAGGGTCTTGGTAATCCAGCAAGGTATCAGGCCTGTGCCTCTGAGGTGGGAGAGCTGAGTTCAGGACATTGGTCCAACAGAGACCTCCCAGCTCCATGTAATATCAAATGGCGAAAGCTCTCCCAGAGATCTCCATCTCAATGCTAAGACCCAGCTCCACTCAACGACCAACAAG
This sequence comes from Physeter macrocephalus, assembly GCF_002837175.3. Lineage (NCBI taxonomy): Eukaryota > Metazoa > Chordata > Mammalia > Artiodactyla > Physeteridae > Physeter > Physeter macrocephalus. The sequence goes on along the minus strand of NC_041224.1, from coordinate 129,565,503 downwards.
CTACAGTGCTAGACACCCTACGCCAAACAACTGGCAAGACAGGAACACAAACCCACCAATTAGCAGAGAGCCTACTTAAAGTCATAATAAGGTCACAGACACCCCAAAACTCACCACCGGAGGTGGTCCTGCCAACCAGAAAGAGAAGATCCAGCCTTATCCATCGGAATACAGGCACTACTCCCCTCCACCAGGAAGCCTACACAACCCACTGAACCAACCTTAGCCACTGGGGGAGACACCAGAAATAATGGGAACTATGAACCTGCAGCCTGCAAAAAGGAGACCCAAACACAGTAAGTCAAGCAAAATGAGAAAACAGAGAAACACACAGCACATGAAGGAGTAAGGTAAAAACCAACCAGACCAAACAAATGAAGAGGAAATAGGCAGTCTTCCTGAAAAATGAATTCACAGTAATGATAGTAAAGAGGTTCCAAAATCTTGGAAACCGAATGGAGAAATTACAAGAAATGTTTAAAAAGCACCTAGAAGAACTAAAGAGCAAACAAACTGATAAACAACAAAATAAATGAAACTATACATTCTCTAGAAGGAATCAATAGCAAAATAACAGAGGCAGAAGTACAGATAAGTGACCTGGAAGATAAAATAGTGGAAATAACTACCACAGAGCAGAATAAAGAAAAAAGAATGAAAAGAATTGAGGACAGTCTCAGAGATATTGGGAAAACATTAAACGCACCAACATTCAAATTATAGGGCTCCTAGAAAAAGAAGAGAAAAAGAAAGGGACTGAGAAAACATTTGAAGAGATTATAGTTGAAAACTTCCCTAATATGGGAAAGGAAATGGTCAGTCAAATCCAGGAAGTGCAGAGAGTCCCATACAGGATAAATCCAAGTAGAAACATGCCAAGACGCGTATTAATCAAACTACCAAAAATTAAATACAAAGAAAAATGTTAAAAACAGCAAGGGAAAAACAACAAATAACATATGAGGGAATTCCCATAAGGTTAACAGCTAAAACTTGGCAAGGCATAACAGAGTGGCAAGACATATTTAAAGTGATGAAAAGGAAAATCCTACAACCAAGATTGCTTTACCCAGCAAGAATCTCATTCAGATTCGACGAAGAAGATAAAACCTTTACAGACAAGCAAAAGCTAAGAGAATTCAGCACCACCAAACCAGCTTTACAACAAATGCTAAAGGAACTTCTCTAGGCAGGAAACACAAGAGAAGAAAAAGACCTACAATAACAAACCCAACACAATTTAAAAAATGGTAATAAGAACATACGTATCAATAACTACCTTAAATGTAAATGGATTAAATGCTCTAACCAAAGACATAGACTGGCTATATGGGTAGAAAAACAAGACCCATATATATGCTGTATACAAGAGACCCACTTCAGACCTAGGGACACATACAGACTAAAAGTGAGGGGATGGAAAAAGATATTACATGCAAATAGAAATCAAAAGAAAGCTGGAGTAGCAATTCTCATATCAGACAAAATAGACTTTAAAATAAAGACTATTACAAGAGACAAAAAATGATACTACATAACGATCAAGGGATCAATCCAAGAAGAATATATAACAATTGTAAATATTTATGCACCCAACATAGGAGCACCTCAATACATAAGGCAAATGCTAACAGCCATAAAAGGGGAAATTGACAGTAACACAATCATAGTAGGGCACTCTAACACCCCACTTTCATAAATGCACAGATCATCCAAAATGAAAATAAATAAGGAAACACAAGCTTTAAATGATACATTAAACCAGATGCACTTAATTGATATTTATAGGACATTCCATCCAAAAACAACAGAATACACTTTCTTCTCAAGTGCTCATGGAACATACGAACCCGGTTTCCCTGCATCGGCAGGCGGACGCGCAACCACTGCGCCACCAGGGAAGCCCAAGAAAACTGAAATCTTATCAAGTATCTTTTCTGACCACAACACTGTGAGACTAGATATCAATTACAAGAAAAAAATCTGTAGAAAATATAAATACATGGAGACTAAACAATACACTACTTAATAACCAAGAGATCACTGAAGAAATCAAAGAGAAATCAAAAAATACCTGGAAACAAATGACAATGAAAACAGGACGACCCAAAACCTATGGGATGCAGCAAAAACAGTTCTGAGAGGGAAGTTTATAGCAATACAATCCTACCTCAAGAAACAAGAAACATCTCAAACAACCTAACCTGACACCTAAAGCAATTAGAGAATGAAGAATTAAAAAACCCTAGAGTTAGGAGAAGAAAAGAAATCATGAAGATCAGATCAGAAATAAATGAAAAAGAAATGAAGGAAACAGTAGCAAAGATCAATAAAACTAAAAGCTGGTTCCTTGAGAAGATAAATAAAATTGATAAACCATTAGCCAGACTCATCAAGAAAAAAAGGCAGAAGAATCAAATCAATAGAATTAGAAATGAAAAAGGAGAAGTAATAACTGACACTGCAGAAATACAAAGGATCATGAGAGATTACTACAAGTAACTATATGCCAATAAAATGGACAACCTGGAAGAAATTGACACATTCTTAGAAAACCACAACCTTCCGAGACTGAACAAGGAAGAAATAGCAAATATAAACAGACCAATCACAAGCACTGAAATTGAGACTGTGATTAAAAATCTTCCAACAAACAAAAGCCCAGGAGCAGATGGCTTCACAGGTGAATTCTATCAAACATTTAGAGAAAAGCTAACAACTGTCCTTAAACTCTTCCAAAATATAGCAGAGGGTGGAACACTCCCAGACTCATTCTACGAGGCCACCATCACTCTGATACCAAAACCAGACAAAGATGTCACAAAGAAAGAAAACTACGGGCCAGTATCACTGATGAACTTAGATGCAAAAATCCTCAACAAAATACTAGCAAACAGAATCCAACAGCACATTAAAAGTATCATACACCATGATCAAGTGGGGTTTATCCCAGGACTGCAAGGATTCTTCAATATAGGAAAATCAATCTATGTGATACACCATATTAAAAAACTGAAAGTTTAAAACCATATGATCATCTCAATAGATGCAGAAAAACTTTCGACAAATCCAACACCGCTTTATGATAAAAACCCTCCAGAAAGTAGGCATAGAGAGCACTTACCTCAACATAATAAAGGCCATATATGACAAACCCACAGCCAACATCGTCCTCAATGGTGAAACACTGAAACCATTTCCACTACAATAAGGAACAAGACAAGGTTGCCCACTATCCCCAGTGTTATTCAACATTGTTTTGGAAGTTTTAGCCACAGCAATCAGAGAAGAAAAAGAAATAAAAGGAATCCAAATTGGAAAAGAAGAAGTAAAGCTGTCACTTTTTGCAGATGATATGATAGTATATATAGAGAATCCTAAAGATGCTACCAGGAAACTACTAAAGCTAATCAATGAATTTGTTAATGTAGCAGGATACAAAATTAATGCACAGAAATCTCGACAAACCCACAGCCAACATCGTCCTCAATGGTGAAACACTGAAACCATTTCCACTACAATAAGGAACAAGACAAGGTTGCCCACTATCCCCAGTGTTATTCAACATTGTTTTGGAAGTTTTAGCCACAGCAATCAGAGAAGAAAAAGAAATAAAAGGAATCCAAATAAATAAAAAGAATAAAATACTTAGGAATAAACTTACCTAAGGAGACATAAGACCTATATACAGAAAATTATAAGACACTGATGAAAGAAATTAAAGTTGATACCAACAGATGGAGAGATATACCATGTTCTTGGATTGGAAGAATAAACATTGTGAAAATGTCTCTACTACCCAAAGCAATCTACAGATTCAGTGCAATCCCTATCAAACTACTAATGGCATTTTTCACAGAACTAGAACAAAAAATTTCACAATTTGTGTGGAAACTCAAAAGACCCCGAATAGCCAAAGCAATCTTGAGAAAGAAAAGCAGAGCTGGAGGAATTATGCTCCCTGACTTCAGACTATGCTTCAAAGCTACAGTAATGAAGACAGTATGGTAATGGCACAAAAACAGAAATATAGATCAATGGAACAGGATAGAAAGCCCAGAGATAAAGCTACACACATATAGTCACCTTATTTTTGATAAAAGAGGCAAGAATATAAAATGGAAAAAAGAAAGCCTCTTCAATAAGTGGTGCTGGGAAAACTGCACAGCTACATGTAAAAGAATGAAATTAGAACACTCCCTAACACCATACAAAAAAATAAACTCAAAATGGATTAAAGACCTAAATGTAAGACCAGACATTATAAAACTCTTAGAGGAAAACATAGGCAGAGCACTCTATGTCATATATCACAGTAAGATCCTTTTTGACCCACCTCATAGAGAAATGGAAATAAAAACAAAAATAAACAAATGGGACCTAATGAAACTTAAAAGCTTTTGCACAGCAAAGGAAACCATAAACAAGATGAAAAGACAACCCTCAAAGTGGGAGAAAATATGTGCAAATGAAGCAACTCACAAGGATTAATCTCCAAAATTTACAAGCAGCTCATGCAGCTCAATATCAAAAAAACACACGACCCAATCCAAAAATGGGCAGAAGAACTAAATAGACATTTTTCTGAAGAAGGTATACAGATAGCCAACAAACATATGAAAGAATGTTCAACATCTCTAATCATTAGAGAAATGCAAATCAAAACTACAATGAGGTATCACCTCACACCAGTCAGAATGGCCATCATCAAAAAATCTCCAAACAGTAAATGCTGGAGAGGGTGTGGAGAAAAGGGAACCCTCTTGCACTATTGGTGGGAATGTATATTGATACCGCCACTATGGAGAACAGAATGGAGCTTCCTTTAAAAACTAAAAATAGAACTACCATACAACCCAGTAATCCCACTACTGGGCATATACCCTGAGAAAACCATAATTCAAAAAAAGTCATTTACCACAATGTACATTGCAGCTCTCTCTACAATAGCCAGGGCATGGAAGCAACCTAGGTGTCCATCAACAGATGAATGGATAAAGAAGGTGTGGCACATATATACAATGGAATATTTGCCATAAAAAGAAACAAAATTGAGTTATTTGTAGTGAGGTGGATGGACCTGAGTCTGTCATACAGAGTGAAGTAAGTCAGAAAGACAACGAATACCGTGTGCTAACACATATTCAGAAAGAGAACGAATACCGTATGCTAACACATATATATGGAATCTTAAAAAAAAAAAAGAAAAATGTTCTGAAGAACCTAGGGACAGGGCAGGAATAAAGACACAGATGTAGAGAATGGACTTGAGGACACGGGGAGGGGGAAGGGTAAGCTGGAACAAGGTGAGAGAGTGGCATGGACATATATACTACCAAATGTAAGATAGATAGCTAGTGGGAAGCAGCCACATAGCACAGGGAGATCAGCCTGGTGCTTCGTGACCACCTAGAGGAGTGGGATGGAGAGGGTGGGAGGCAGATGCAAGAGGGAGCAGTTAAGGGGATATATGTATATATATATAGCTAATTCACTTTGTTATAAAGCAGAAACTAACACACCATTGTAAAGCAATTGTACTTCCATAAAGATGTTAAAAAATTAGCTAGTTCAAGCATCTACCATTCTCCTAGAGCTCCCTATTATTATTTTTTTTTCCTTATAAACTCCTTGCTCTTCCCCATTTGGATTTAAATATATATCTCTCAAGTTAGAGGAAAACAAAACAGTGAAAACAAAGCAAGACTCCTATGATCACATGTTGTCCTCCAGCTACTTCCCTAACTCTTTCTTGTCAGAACCAAGTCTCTTGAAGGGATTATATCCATTAATTATTCCGTGTTTTCATCTTTTACCTCTTAAGTTGCAGAAAAATGACTACTGGTTCCATGACTCCACTGGCACAGCTCTCATGAAGCTCACCAGTAACATATTTCTTGCCAAATATAAAGTCCTTTTCCAGTTCTGTTTTTACCTTGATTTCTTTTCACCATTTATTCTGCTCTCCAACCCCTCCAAGGGCGTGGAATTACTTTTAAAATTCATTTTGTTTCCCACTAATTTGTTTTGTCTCCACTTCTCTCATCAGTTTTCCCTCAGTCTTTTTCAGGTATTTCCCTTCTTTTTTGCCTCCACTTGATGTTGACCAGGGCTCTCTCCTTGGTCCTTTCCTCTTTTCATTCTGCACACCTCTTGAGTGGTTTCATTCCCTCAGAGAATACTGATGTCTCCTGATCCACATCTGTAGCCCAGACTTCTCATTCTGGCTCCAGCTTATAAATATTGTGATTAAGAGAGCAACAGGTGCTTGACGTTGAGCACGGTCCAAACAAAAATAACTCCTTTCCCTTTCATATTTTCCTTCACCCACTCCCATGGCCTGGTATAGGTCTCACTCTACATTTCCTATTTCAGTTAGTGCATTGTCTACCCGACTGCCAAGCCAGGTCCTTCCTAAACTCCCACCTTTTCCTCAGCCCTATATCTAATCAGTTACCCAGTTCAGTTCATGTAAGTTTTTAGGGTTAAGAAAGGTAGCTTACATCATTTTATATATATAAATGACTTTAATTTGTCAGTTTATGGTATATTTAATCAGCCAAAGAAAAAGTTTACAGAAAATTATTTCAGTTAGAAAGGGGTAGGTAGCTATTGCATTTATGGGGAAAAAATGAATTTTCCTTAGCCTTATTATTGTAGTATGTATAGTTAGCCTTGTTGAAAATCGACATTGAACATATTAGTTACAGATTAATCTTCCTTTATATTAATTTATTAGATCATTATTGACTACTTTTGCCCCTTATGTCAGGTTCTAGGAATACAACAAGACTAAGGTATAGATCTTATCCACATAGGGGTATATTTTATAGAAAATCATTTTAGTTTCGTTTTTTAAAAATATATAAAGCAGGTATTTAGGTATCAATTAATATATTCAATGATTTACATTGTCGTATAAATAGGAGTTTTGGCTTCCATTAAATTATAAAAATCAGTCTCTGTTTCAAATAACATTTTGCATTTGCCAATGAATATCATCTCTAGGTGTTTGAATTTTACATACTTAGCCTATAAAACTGAAAGAAATTTATTTTAAAAGAAGAAATAAATGCAGATAAAATGTCGGCAATAACATAAAATATCCCAGTGTTGTTTTGTAATAGTATCTAAGCCACTTAGTGTGAAAATTGATGATTGAATAAATATAGGAAGTTATCTTATGGTCCCTGAACTGTAAATAAAGATTGAAGAAAATTAGAAATGAACTTCAAAGCCCTCAGATGGAACAGCATAGCAAGTATTCTGTCTGTATCCTGGGAGTGTTGGAATATATTGACTCTCAAGTGAATCCCTCTCATGAAATTACCTTCAGCTGGAAGGAGCCACCTAACCCAAGTTCAAGCCTCCTCCTCACCAGGCCTAATCCAGTGACTGATCATTGTCTTTCGTAGGACAACTCTGAAAGACGATCTCCACTCTAGAGCTCCTTCTGGATCATATGGAGACTTTGTAGTAATGCATTACAGTTTAATTCCCCTCACTACCTAATGCTGCCCCTCCTTTTTTTTTTTTTTTTTTTTGTCTGCACACCATCACAAGAATTGATCCTGTGAACACTCCCCAGTAAATTTCCTGAATGCATCTCTTCATCAGAGAATCATATTTTCAAGGAAACATTCTAGATGGTCTGAGGAAGTAGAGTCTAAAATAGAATGTTAGATCACCCATCAGTGCACTAACTGGCTGGCAATGAGGACCCCATTGCTGGTGGTAGGTGGACTATGGGTAGCTCTTGAATGCTATAGTGGTAAAATTGTTAAAACCTTCACAGATGGTGAACAAGAATAGGTACCAATGGGAGGTAACACTCTGTGAATTCAATATCTCAGGCTTTTGAGGAATTCAATGGAAAGTAATAATTATAAGAACAATGGAATCAGTTTCTGCTGAGTGCTATTTATACAATGTAGAGAAAGAATAAAAGACTGAGTGTGATTAATCATGAGTTTAGGGTGATGTGTGAGGATAAGAAAGCCTCTGTAGCAAAATATAAAGAAAGTCTTACTTCTTTAGCCAGAGGTTATAAAAGCTGATAATAAGGCTTAGAATTTATTTAAAAGTATAGCAGAGTTCCAGAGGCTCTTGAATCCTCAGTCCCAGCCTATCAGCCAAGCCAAGATCTGAACCCCAGCTAGGAATAAGTAGAACCCTGACTTGGGGAGGTGGGGTATATCTGGGTTTATGATCTTAAAAACCTTGAAAACCTAGATATTCCTAAACCTTCTGGGCCTACAGAAGTGGACCATTTCTTCCAATTAGGGGCTATCACTTCTATCTTGCTTAAATATAATGCATAATCTTCTTCCTTTTGTGGTAGTACATATCCCTCTTAGGATATACCCTCACCTCTATTTCTTGCCACCAGATTAGTATATATGGTCAATAGATGACATGATTTGACCGTAGAAATGCTTTGTCTCTAAGGGAGGAAATAACCTGTGCTATGCTTCAAATGAGCTGCAGACCCTAGCCAATATTTACTGGTAGGAGTCAGGAGAGTACGTAGGGAGTAGGATCCTGAGGCTGCTGGACCAAGTGGGATTGACAATAAGATTGAATAAGATTGGAGATGGAGAATAAGATCAAATGGAGATAAAGAATAAGAGTTTATTGATATGGGAGCATTCTCCCATGATGTACGATCCAGACCCTGGCCAGGATAGCAGGACATAGTTGCTGCTGTTAGGATGGTTCTTAGAAGCTTGAGGAAAGCAGTGGTCCCCATAAAAAGAAGTATACATGCCACAACTGCTGTGCAGATAGTAGAAAAAGGGATCAAAAGGCTCAGATATGTAAGCATGCTAGAGTGAATTTACCAGTTAGAGCCACAAAAGTCATCAACTCCGTATATTCTGTGTAAAGGCTTAGAAGACACCACATTTATTAAAGCAATAGGAATGTGCTGACGACTGAGATACAGACATCGTTGATTCTCAGAGGTGACTGTTCTCTGTAGGCAAATGTTCATAGCAGGAGATGCTATTACAGAATTGGTCTTCCTGATAACGATGGTATCGTAGAATCTCAAAGTAATAGAGCCTAGATGGCAGTACTTAGTTGTCACAAGCAAGATGGACACAGCTGTCTTAATGAGCAGCTAGTTCAAATGCACCCAGTGCTCTCGACTCACAGAGAGCTATGGAGATGGTTAATAGAACACAGCATCCCTTGAGGCAAAATAAGAGGACAGTCAACAAGCGTATTGCCCCATATACACAATTAAAGAAATCATGGCATAGATGATCTTATTTTCAAAGCAGAAATAGAGACACAGATGTAGAGAACAAACGTATGGACACCAAGGGGGGAAAGGGAGTGGGGTGGGATGAATTGGGAGATTGGGATTGACATATATACACTATTGATACTATGTATAAAATAGATCACTAATGAGAACCTACTGTATAGCTTAGGGAAGTCTACTCAATGCTCTGTGGTGACCTAAATGGGAAGGAAATCCAAAAAAAAGAGGGGATATATGTATATGTACAGCTGATTCACTTTGCTGTACAGTAGAAACTAACACAACATTGTAAAGCAACTACAATAAAAATTAATTAATTTTTAACAAAAGAAATCAGATGGATGATCAAGAGGCTGAATATGGTCATATAATAAAAAGTCAGGACTCCTTGTTAAATTGTTGAACCTGGTAATTTTCAGACCACGTGGCCTGAAGTGCCAATCATGCATTGGGTTTTGTCATATCTACCAACACTCTGTCATAAAATAGGGCAGACCTATCAGTAGTCCATCATAAGATGGAAGTGGTACATCTAAGATGAGGCATGACCAGGGCCAAAGCACCTAAGTAAAATGTACAGGCAAGTGCCCAGATCCCTACGGCATCTTATCAGTGTTTTACCAGTGTCTCTATATGAGTTCATACCTGGCCACATAGAGGGTCTCTTTTGAGCTAATAGTGGAGAAAAAAGGCTAAGCTTCTTTAATAATGAGTCAGCCCAGTACATGTATGCAAGCCCAAAATTGGACTGCTTCTTCACTAGAACCCCATTCTGTGATGTCCTTGATAGACAGGAATAAGGGGAAAATCTTCCCAATGAACAGAACTTTGACTTGGGTGGTGTACCTGGTCAACCACTTTGTGTGGAAAGGGGAGATCTGTTCAAGTATTTGGATGGACCTATGGGCGTGGCATGAAGTGTGATAATATTTGTATTGCATGTTAATGAGCACCAATAAGTATCTACCACAGAAGCAGCACAAAACATGAAATAGACAGAGTAATGCAGACAGTTAATATCAACCAACTTCTGTCATTGGCCACCCATAGCTGGGATAACAGGCTCGTGGAAAGAATAGCTATAATGGTAGGGATAGAGGCTATGCATAAGTTTGAAATATGGGTTATCATTCATGGAGGTTAGTCTGTCTACTACTGAATATCTAACCTGGCAGCAACAGACACCAACAGTTGCCTCTTTATAAAGCATTATCCTTCAAGAATACCAACCAGTCCCTTGGTAGCAAGTTAATCATATTAGAACTTTTTTTACCCTGAAAGTGACAGTGCATCGTTTTGATTAAATTTGACATGTATTCTGAATATGGACTTTTCTGCTGACCTCAGCTAGCATCAGCCCTATCCAAAGGCTTTTAGAATGTTTTATTCTTAATACATGATCCTACCTAATCACTCACGAGACCAGAAGCACATTTTATAGCAGTGAAGATATAGCAGTGGGAGCATTGCCATGGTCATCTCTAGTCATATCATATTCTATACCACCTAAAAAAATTAACTTACTAGAGTGATAGAATGGCCTTTGGAGGAGGCAGCTGAGTCTTGGAGAGATAATATCCAGTAAGGAGGGAGTGCCATCTTCTGTGATGCAGGATACATCCTAAATCAATGACCATTATTATATGATGCTTTTGTTCTTTTCTTTCCTTCTTTCTTTTCCTTTTTATTTCTTTCTTCTTTATTTCCTTTTTCTTTTTTCTTTTTTTGGAGAATACATAGGTTCAAGAATCAAGTAGAGACCCTACTTACTACCATCACATTCAGTGATCCACTTGGGGAATCTATGTTTCCCTCCCCACAACTCTGGTCTCTCTGCCAGTTTAGAAGTTCTAGTTTTCAGAAAGGGAAAAGCTTTTATTAAGTGACACAGCAAGAGTCCCATTAATCTTCAAGACATGGCTGCTACTCTGTTACCTTAGTCTTCCTGTGTCAGCAAATAGCAGAAAAGAGGAGTCACCATCCTGGCAGGAGTAACTGGCCCATACAGTCAGCTTGAAGGTAGGATTGTCGTTACACAGTGAGACAGCAAGAATATATTCCATACCCAGTTGATCCACTGAGTCATTTCTTGCTATTCTGTTGTCCACTTTTGGTGGTAAACAGACAAATGCATCAGTAATAGCTTGAGAAGAGCACGGTTACCAGGGGCTCAAAATCCTCAGTGACAAAGATCTGGTAGCCTCACTAGGTAAGCTACTTATACCAAAGATGTACTAGCCCAGGATGAGAGCAATCTAGAATGGTAATAGTAGAAGGAGATGATAACTATCATCCCACCACAGTTTCTTTTGAAAGATTTCCTAGGAAAGGTGACTACCCAAAATCCTGGAATAGCTTTTCCGAGATAGAGTGAATTTTCATACCTCACAGGTGGATCTGAGTGGATGCTGTAATACACCCCCAGATTCCTTCCTCAGGGCTGAAGCACTTATTCCTCCAGCCACTGAAACTTTTAGCCGCTGATGGCTATCAGCTAATTCCTTCTCTAGAAATTGCCATAAGCCAAAGAGAGCTTCCCCTCCCAAGGTCAAGGCCCCTGGTGGGGAGGAGCACACTTTCCAGGACTGGTTGATGGGAGAGAGGGCTGTAGTATAAAGGCTTAGCTTTCTTGTCTTAAGGCAGTACAACTCTGAGGGGACCTCAGGACTCCAAAACTTCTCTAGAGTTAGAGACCTCAGTAGCAACTGTGCTGTAGTTCAGCTGTCCTCCTTAACAAATCTATTTCCTTCACTCCCCCACGAGTCTTGAAGGTACTTTCCAATACACTTCTTGCACACATCTGTCTTAGAGCCTCTTTTCCGAGAAACCTGACCTAAGGCAAATACATATATTCAGTAATATAGAGTATATATTAAACATCTTTTAAATGATATATTTCTATATATCACTTAAACTATATATCATGTATGTATATATGTATGTATACACACACACAAACATATAATCTCACTTAAAATATATTTTTTAGCCCTGCCATTACTTGACTTGTCTAAAAGAAATCTTGTTTTTGGCTTGTTTGGTTTTTGTTTGTTTGTTTCACTTTTAAATGTGTTTTTAATCTTTTAAAATAGTAATAAAAATAACAGACAAATATTTTATACTGTACAGAAAGGTAACCACTAATGGCATATTTGTTTTTAAGTGTGAAAAAAAATCATTTGGGAGTTTTATGAAATGGAAATTTCATAAATGTGAGTCTAACAGATAATTCTGCCAATACAATGTTCAGTAAGCCATTGTCACAGGATTAGATCCTCAGAAGGCCAGTGACCCAAAACTCAGATCTAAGTCAGGGAAGAGCTTGTTTAAAGGATTGTTTGGGTTTGGTCTATTCCTGACTGTGCCTATCAACACCACCACCTAACATGAAAAGAGCTAGGGATACATCAATAAATGGTTTTGAAAAATACCATATTAATAACTATTTGGAACCCAAAGAATGTCACCATTGTTACAATGTTTCCCATCCAAATCTTTTTTCTTCTGAAAGTTTCTGGCTTGAGAATTTTGTTTTTACAATATAACACAGCTCATATTTCTAAAAAGGAAACTGTGACTAAAAGAAATTACGTTTTGAACAAGAGAAAATAAGTTGTTTACAACTGACTCACAGTACCTTTTTTTCAAGCCACTAAGACGGAGTTCAGCTAATCAATCTCCTGTAGGATTTGATTTATATGTAATAGCCTAATCATCAAATAAGAGACTATTTGATGGATTTTAAAGACCTTTAAACATTTCATGGTAATACTGCTGGTATCCCTAAGTACTCCAACTTATTAAAACCAGGCATATTATCCCTGCACAGCTGATAGAATGAATTTAAACTGAAAGTTCCTACAACTTTACCGAAAAAGCAGCAGTTGTTCTGTAAATTGTCACTACTAAAATTAGAGGCCATTGAGATAGCTGTGAAAAGATTCTAATGTTGGAAAAAAAAAAGAAAACTCAGAATGTTGCAAAGCTAGACATCTAAGTAGGACTGTCAAGCAATTCACGTTGGAAAAAAGCTTTTTTAAAACTGGGGAAATTTGGGATTCTGTTCTCTACTTTGATTCCTTAGGAAAGCTATTACTTCACTAATTTAGTTGCCTTTTTATTATTTTAACACATCTTTATAAAATATTTATTTGTATTATTTTATTGAGGTATAATTGACTTATAACATTATATTAGTTTTAGGTATACAACATAATGATTCAATATTTGTATAAATTGCAAAATGATTGCCATAAGAACTCTAGTTGCCATCAGTCACCATACAAAGTTACAAATTTGTTTTTCTTGTAATAAGAACTTTTAAGATTTACTCTCTTAGAAAGTTTCAAATACACAGCACAGTTGTTTTAAAGCAAATACACTCCTTAATTTCTTTTTCTCTTAAGAGAAGAACCTGGGATATGGTATATAGGGGTTGGCAATCTATGGCAGACTATGGCCCATGAGCCAAATCTGGCTGGGGCACCTGCATTTGTAAATAAAGTTTAATTGGAACTCAGCAACCCTCATCTTTCATTCATTTACCTATTGTCTTTGGATGCTTTCACACTACAATGGTAGAGTTGAGTAGTTGAGACAAAGACTGTGTGAACCACAAAGCCCAAGATATTCATGAATTGTTTCTTTCCAGAAAATGTTTCTTAAACCTTGTAGTAAATATCCCTTCTTTAGAATGTATGTAAAATGGCAAAAATTTATTTCCAATATTCAATAATAGAAATATTAATGCCTTTTAATAATACCTTCTGTTAACACATTTTTAACTAGCAAATATGATCTGGGATATGAAGTATGAGATGAAGGAAAAATTTAACCCAGTATAAGATCATATTTTCTTACTACAAAGATTATAATAATTTATAAACATAGGTTATTTTAAAAATACATGTTATAAATAATTGGAAAAAGAAGTATGTTAAAGTTAAGAGCTAGTTGAGCTACTTGATATTTTTTTCTATGACTGTGGTTCTTCGTTTTGGCTAACCTCTTAAGTTTTCTGATCTCTCTCATGGAGCTATGTTTTATGTGGCTGTTGACGATGTGTTGGAAATATGTAGTCATTTGTACTATTTCAGCAAATAGAGATCTTAAGAAGTAACTATTATTTGGCTTTACCTTCTATCACTGGAAATTTGTCTGCAAATGAGTTCAATAAACTCAATGAAAAAGAGTCTAGTTAAAAATAATACATTCAATTAGGAAAATTCATCTTTGGTTACATTTTATATGTATAGTACTTTAAAAGCCATGCAACTCATAACACTTTTTATGTTTTATAGATTTGGATGATCCAGTAGTAACTGTTCATCAAAGTATAGGTGAAGCTAAAGAACAATTTTACTATGAGAGAACAGTGTTCCTCCGGTGTGTTGCCAATTCCAATCCACCTGTTCGGTACAGCTGGAGACGTGGCCAGGAGGTGTTACTACAAGGATCTGATAAAGGAGTTGAGATTTATGAACCCTTCTTTACCCAGGTAGGAATTGAGGTATAGTATTTCCACCCCACTCTGCTGGATACCTTTCTAATTCAGGCAGCATGCAATACTATATCAATTTGAAAAGATAATTTCTCCCAGTCTGGCCTTTGAAAAAATAACATGTGCTTGAAAGATCAGAGGACTCAGATAATGAAGAACAGTTTGTTTATTTTTCATGTGGTAGTTAAATTGATAATGTTAACTCTTGAAAACGATTTAATGTATCCTAACATATTTCTTTGTCTATAGGTTTGCCTAGGTTTCACTCTAAAGTATGTAATTATACACTTGCTGCCTGCTTTGTTTTTTTATGGGAAATATTTCTTAAAGAAGAGATTTTGATTTCCCCATTTGCAATGGTAAATACATTTTAAAAGAATGAAGCAATCTACTTGAAATGTATTTGGTTTTGGTTTTAGGGAAAAAGTCTGTCTAATTTTCTTTGTTCATTTTCAGTTTTGATTTAATTTAAGTATAGAACCGTAATTATGTAAAAGCTAAAATATCTGAGTCATTAAAAACTTATTTAATAAAAAGAAAATTTGAATTAATTTTATATAGAGTGAATGTAATATGGAACATTCTTCTGTAATGTATTTTTTTAAATTTTATTGAAGTATAGTTAATGAATTAATAATTCTTGAGGAGGACATTGAAGTTGTAGGAATATTTAAATGCTGTTATTATAAAGATTTTTTGTTGACCAGAAAGGAACACAAACCTAACTAACAAAGAAAAAGTTTTAAATAAAAAAATGTACTTGGAAAAATTTTCAAAATAATTGTGACCATGAATTTTTTTAAAAAAAAATATATGGGTGATAAACAGGAATTTGACTACATTGTTAAAGTTTGGAACATCATATATCCATATATATATCCATATATCCATATAACTAGGGAAGTATATAACCAAATTTAAAATGTTGTAAATATTCTGCTTCAGAATGTTAAAGATTATTAAAAGTTTCACATCTCAACTCTCTAATAATATAAGATTATCCTGAGTTTGTAAATTTCCCAGCATCCCATATTTTGTCATTAAATACAGCACTAAATAAATATGGCAATTCATTCTTAAATTTTTACTAAAATCCATTTTTTTATTTAGCAAAATAACTTAAAAAATTTGCCAACAGTATTTAGTTGCTTGGATGTCTCTAACGTTTAGAAATCCAAATAAATGATCACCTATCATTAATTTGATTCATTTATTGTCAATTTCTTTTAAAATATAGACATTGTTAAAATTTAGAAAACGTAACTTTCTGTTTCACATGATGTTTACCATACCAAGGCAATTCTAGACACATATTCACTAGGTACATAATCACTGTAGGCAGTTTCTTACCTGCAGAAGGGTCTTATCACTTAGAAATGAACACATGGCCCGTGTCCAAATTGGGGAAAAACTTCTATAGTTTCAAAATAATTAAGAATTTTTTTAAAGTTATTAAATAAGCACAATCAAATTTTTCATTCATTTTGAATTTGTTGCTGTTTCTGTGTTAGCAACTCAAAAAATGTCTTACAAGAACTCTAAACTAGTAGCTATTGATTCTACCTTTAAAAGGTAACTTTTATTTTCTCTTCCCCCATTCTTTTGTGAGGAAAAACAACTTTTTAATTTGAACATTTCAATACTGATACTTTCTTTGTTATGAATACTAGCTTATACTATGCTGCATAACACACACTTTTTCTTTTGCTATACTCAAAACTCTGCTGCTTGGACCCTCTGAATTAATCCTCCTAAAAAGTATTTAAGAAACAAACTTTTCTTGAAATTCTGTGCTCTGGATTCACCTGCTGTAGCTGATAATTGCCAATAACATGTAGTTATAGCTCCTATTTAAAAATGTCTTTCCTGCCTTTGGTTACTTGATTATGTTGTTTATCTCTCCTTCTGAAATGGCTATGTATTGGGGGTTTTTTTTTTGTTTTATTTTGTTTTTGTTTTCTATATTTATTTACTTTTAACTTTTAATTTTATACTGGAGTATAGTTGATTAACAATGTTGTGATAGTTTCAGGTGTGCAAGAAAGTGATTCAGTTATACATATACATGTATCTATTCTTTTTAAAAATCTTTTCCCGTTTAGGTTGTTACATAAGATGGAGCAGAGTTCCCATACAGTAGGTCCTTGTTGGTTGTCCGGTTTAAATATAGCATTGTGTACATGTCAATCCCACACTCCCTAATGGTTATATATTTATATCTGTCCTAAAAATTATGTAGAAACAATACTTCAAAACTTTTATTTATATATGTACTTAATTTGTTAACATTAAACATATTTTGTAGGCTGGATTGATAAAACTCTCAAACAGCAGCACATGGAAAGTTTAGTTCTTATAACCACAGAGAATGTTGGATTTCTCACAGACAAAATGTTGTCAGTGGTTTTTCTTTATACTACGTGTGTTGACGTACTGAACATGGGCCTGATATACACAAGTTCAACCATATCACATGACTTCTATTATCTCTCCATGGAATATAGCAATAGGTTCCTAATTGGCTGTCATGTTTTATTACAGAAACCTCCAATCATCTGAGTGATCATTTTAAAATATAAATATTTTTCCTGCTTTAATCTCTCCAGTGGCTTCCCAATGTTTACAGTAAATCCAAATACGTATCGTGACCTACAAGGCCATGTTTGACTTTGCTCTGTCTTGTTCTCTCTTACCTTCTGTACCTTATTCAGTGTTTTGGTCACACCCGCCCTAGACATGTCTAGGGTGTGAACGTTCTTGATTCCTCCAAGTAGAATGTTATTTATTAGATAATATGGCAGGGATCTACTTAACACCAAGCGCTCATCACCTGAGAAAGGCTTTCCCTGACAGATCTATCTGAGGTAACGTCTTTTCCCTTCCACAGTTACTCTTTTCTAATACCCAGTATTTTTGTTGTTGTTGTTTGTTTGTTTTTATTTGTTTTGTTTTGTTTTTCCCTACAGCACAAAATTATCAAATTATCTTATTTGTGTATTTGGACATAAACACAATGATTATAGTGACTTTGTCTTTTCAACAGCTCAAATGGTGCCTGACACATGGAAGATTCTCAATAAATATATTGAGCCAATATTCCCATGGAGATGTCTGGATTTGTAACTAAGGAATAGTTAAAATTATTAGTAACTCCTGAATCACTCTCTGTAACTCCACTCCTCTTTACCCACTAAAGAAAGCTTAGTGAAATGTGAATGAGAATGATATTATAATTAAATCAATTTAAAAGTATTTAATTTCCAAACTGTTGATGATTTTCTTGTTATAATTTTTAATTGATTTCTAGTCTAATTTCACTGGGTCAGAAAGCATACTCTCAACAATTTCAGTCTTTAGAAATTGAGACTTGCATGGTGTACTTGCCTATGATGTACCTCCACGAATGATCCATGTGCACCCACAAAATGTGCATTCCAAAATTGTTGAGTTTCAGATAGGTCACATTTGTTAATTTTGTTGTTCAGATATTCTATGTATTTCCTGATTTTTGTGTCTGCTGTCCTAAAAGCTATTGAGAGAAGTTATTAATGTCTATGACTATGGCTGTGGATTTGTCTCTTTCTTCTTTATTTTTATGAATTTTTGCTTTATATATTTTGAAGGTATATTATTAGCACATACAGAATTAGTATTTTTATATCTTCCTAGTGGATTATCTGAATGTATTATCTTCCTGGTAAGTTATCATTCAGAAATATCCTTCTATACCACTGCCACTGTTTCTTTCCTTAAATCTGTTTTGTCTGTCATTAATTTAACTATACAAGCTTTCCTTTGGTTAGTGGGTTTCTTTAGGGGGTGGGGGAGAGTGATAAATATTCATCTCTTTTACTTTCCAACTTTATATTTACAACATGTCACTTGTAACCAGAATATAGATTTTTGTTGTTGTTTTAATCCAGTGGGACTATCTTAATTTTTAGTACATTTAATCCAATGACTAATATCAATTTTTTACCATATGACCCGCTTGTTTTATTTTACCTCTCTGTTTTCTTGCCTTCTGGATTTATCAGATGATAAATTATTATCATTGGATGATAAATTATTCCATTGGATGATAATTTATTCCATTTTATCATCTATTTAACCAAAAGTTTTAAATTATCTTGGTAGCTTTTGGCACTTAAATTGAAAATCAATTAGCCCTATGTATTAGGGTCTATTTCTGAATTATTTATTCTGTCTCATTGATTTATATGTCTGTCTTTATGCCAGTACCACACTGTGTTAATTACTGTAGCTTTATAATGAGTCTTGAAATCAGAAAGAATAAGTCCCTTAACCATGTTCATCTTTTTCAAAATTGTTTTAGATGTTTTCATTTCTTTGTATTTCCATATAAATTTTAGGATCATCTTCTTGACTTCTACAGAGAGTCTGATAAGGTTTTGAGTAAAGTTTTGTTGAATCTATAGCTCAATTTGAGAAGACTGATATTAAAGTTATAGAACTGAGGATGATTGATATTGGCAATGTATTATAATCAAGCAAAGAAAAACCTGATCTCCTTCATTTTGATTTTACCTCTTTGTCATGCATAGTATTGCTCTATGAACAATTTGAGAGCATATGTAAGATTTTCCAATACCAGTTTTATTTAGGTTTATCAACCTTTAAGATACTGCTTTGAGTGTTTTCATATATATATGTGTATTTATCATAAATGCACAGGAAGCTAGTCATTTACTTAAGAAATTCTCGAGGGTTTCTTATAAACAAATTACCTCTTGGGGCAAGGCAGCTATGTGTATATATCCACCTGAAAATCCAACAGTTTCTTTTCCAGTGGGCCATAGGAGGTTTACTTTTGTGCAGGAAACACAAATGCAGATGCCTACTGAAACTATCTGGTAACATAAATATGTGATCCGTTGGAGGGGGTGATGTAGTATGAAAATAAGAACTGGTAAGGCTTGCTGTGCATGCCCACTTTTTAGAAAACAATATACCACCTGTTGCTGCCAGAGTTCTATATTTGACCCTCTGGGCTGCCATTTTGAAACTCTGCTTGAGTCCACAGTTTCTTCAGGAGGGGGTGGTACATATGATAACATTATTACTTTTGTATAATTTCAAATATAGGGAATTACAGAATAAGCAGGATTTCTCTAAAAGTTCTGTTGAATGAAAAAATTAGAATTAATAGATTGAGAATTCCAGGACTGATTCCAGCCTCCAGGGCACATTTTTATAATACAGACAAATATGATGTAAAGAACATTTTTACCCATGAATCTACTTGATAACAAACTACGTCCTCATTGGTAGCTTCTAGCTGCATTGGAAATTTGGAAGGACACTGGATTGTGGTTGTCCAGCAGTAGAAAGCAACACAATGTATTTAGTGTATGGTCTTTATTTTTACAATGATAAAGCATAATTTTTATGTAGATTCCAATTTACAAAGTTATCATATCTAGTTGTTTTTCTCCACATTAAAAGGTAACCCAAACATTTGTAAGTAACTCTTCAGAATTATGCTATTGAAATAAAGGCATTAATTATTTGGTCTACATATCATATTTGCTTTAGATTTAAAATTACCTTTGTTTTGTATCCTTGAAATGCTTCCCAAGATAAACTTTGTTTTGTTTTGTTTTGCCTTCGTAATGGCTTTGCCATTTATAATGAGATAGAAATGGTGTTTACTTTTCCTTTTGCTTATCAGGTTAGTGTGTATGTATATGTATTCTTAGGTGTTATTGATTTCTTGGACTATTGTTGCCCATCAACTGCCCTGTGTACTTTATGAAGAAAAAGCTTTCAATTTTAGCTTTGTTTGTATTGGAGTACTTCAATAATATTTTAATTTATTTTCATAGATCTATCGCCTCTGTGGCTTCATAGTGTAAATAAGATCCAGTTAAAATGACTGAGATCTGTTTTGTGTAAGATACGGGCAAGTCTCTATCAGGGATATAGAGGCTACTAGGCAAGGCTCCTCCTCTAACTTTGATAAACATGGGTAGAAGTCAAAATAAACAGTGACTATGATACAAAGTGAAAATTATTGTCAAATTAGAGACATACAGTAGTGCTATGGAGAGAACATTAGGATGGCATGTGTAACATACAGAAGGAAGACAAAATCTTCAGAGACTGGCCATGTCTCTGGATGGCTGGAATGATAATTGGTATATGTAGGGAACAGTGGACTGTAAATCTGGGAAGGTATACTGGGACTATATCATGGAAGGATTCAAATGACAGGTCATAAGTCTGCTTATTTTTAATATTAGAAAATTAAATTTCTTTTAAAGATATTATATTTTGCTATTTAATAACAATGTCTTGTTTTAAATAAAACAGAATTTCAAAGATAATGAGATATATCTATCCCACATGCACATTCATACTAAGTTAATACCTATATCAATTTGAAGTAAATATTTATTTCACCATCCTGTAGAAATACAAAATCTTGATTATGCCTTTTTATAGATCATGTTTCCAGAATGAAATTGGTATGTGTTCCTGAGGCTGATATGAATTAAAAAACATATACGTCTAAGAGGAATAATTATCCTTTTCATACTTCCACTCATTTAATACGGAAGATGTCGGCTAGCATATACTGTTATTTATTTAGAAGTTTATTATAAATTAGTCATTAGAGCTACAAAAAAATGAGTGTAAATTGGAATTTTTTTTTTCTTTTTACCGATATCTGAAAGTAAATATTAAAAGAAAGTTTCAATTCCTTTTCTAAGTACAATAGAAATACTGCTTCAGGCTATGGGCATTATTTCACTAGACAATGTCACCATTGGTAAGGGCCACTGACTAATGCATAGAATGCCTTCCCTTTATTTATTTTATTTAAAAAGTAGTTTTAAAATTTTAAATACAGGAGTTTCAAATAATTTTGTGAATGTTAAAGAAATGTGTACTTAAATTTTACAAACTATATGTACTCTTGCTATTTCTCAAGAACTTTTGTTAAAGATGTTCATGACATCATCTTGTGTATTGTAATTACACCATCTAATTACAAGACTGAACATATTTACATCAATTGTGTAATTAGTTATAATTAGGCTAATTAGACTAATTATACAATTAGACAATAATCAACTGAAAATTCCTTTTTACAAATCATGGAAATTCACGTGAAAAAAGACTTCCAATATCACAGAATATTAAATTTATATGTTCAACAAAATAAATTAATATTATGCAACAAAACAGTTATAAGTAGTAAAGTCTAAATCATTATAAATATATTCATATGTATACATACATACCATTTGATAGCATATATATATGCACACACATGTATTATATATTCTTTATTTTGTTATACGTTATGATATATTTTTTAAAAATATTCTGAGCTTTGGGAATTGTTTATTGAGAGGAAGAGAGTCAGCCTGAATGCTTTCCTCATTTCCTGAATGTGGTGAATTAATTGAGTAGGGTTCAAATTCTTCCTTAACTCTGCCTGTTATTTTCTACATTCCTTTTACAGATTTTGTCTGTATTAGCCCCTCTCCCTCTTTGACATACTACATAGAGTAATCTTACATATTAACCTAGATGACTGTCTCGTAAGTTCAGACACCTTGGTAACTTGTTTCCTGACTGCAAGATGTAAATCATCTTAGTTCATCCAAAACGATTCTCCAGTCAAATGAGAGCTGAACTTTGGGCAATTGTGGACTAGAATTCACAGTAAAAGTTATTCCTCCATTTTGTCTGTCCTTCTCACGTGTCTACTTTGCTGCTCTGATCTGCATAAGAATTAACTAGGATATGCTGTGCACAAACCGTTATATTTATTGGACTATATTTTTTGGTCTTTAAAGAGTGGGAATCATCTCAAAAGTAAGGCTGTTTAAGCCTTAAAATCTCAATTACTACCCAATTTGTAGTCTTTACTTTTGGATAACATAAACACTAGCAGCATTCCTAATCACAAGAACTTAGGTATATAAAATATTTCCAGAATGCATCTACTACAAAAATGACCTCTGTATTTTAATGGCATAGCTTCATTGCTGTTGGTTCAAATGTACTTGATTGTTTTATGAGTCCCTTGGGGCTTACTTCCCATTTACATGCTCTTGCTAATAATTGACTGTTCAATTCTTCTGTGGATGGCCCCTAGCTCAGCTTCTTAAACCTGTCTTTCAACTTACCCTAATATAAAGATTTTTTTTTATTGTTATTACTACTATTAGAGTCAATGTGGCTCGAAAAGGTTTACTGAAAACATTATGTGCAGGACAGTGAGTTGGCTCTATTCTTTTCTTGTCAGCAATCTTGACTGAGTTGATAGCATGCAAAGCACTGCACAAATGGCAGGGATGGAATTTAAAGTGGCCTTATATATGGAGAAGTGAGTATTAATATAAATATATAATGTAAATGACAAAAAACATATATGAACATATAAACAAATACAACTGGTATAGACAAAACATATTAACTCAGAAAATAGAAAGAATGTACGAAAAATACTTTTAGAGACTGTCTCAAGGGTAAGAACTTTTAGTTTGAAAACTCTTCCTTGAAATAATGGCTGTATGAAAATATTCAGAATAACTGTAGGGGCATTTGTTGTTTAATGGGTAGACAGCTATGGTGGGTGGAAATCATGTTTAAAATATTTTCCAACAAGAGAGGGCAGGTTTTGAAAAAAAATAATAATCAGGTAGACAAGTGGCATTCAACACAAAATAAGTAGTATTAGAATAAATTAAAACCTACTCTCACAGCCCATCTAGTCTGGCCTCTTCCAGGCTCTGAAATTTAATGTCAATCGTCTTCATTTCTCTACATTCCAGCCACATTGATTTTCTATCTAACCCTCCAACAGGGCAACCTTACTACTGTGTTAGGTCTCCTCAGTTTTGGTTCCTACTATCTTTATCGTACTATATGTGATAACTCATCTTTCAAACATCCTTCTAGTCATTCAAGTTTCAGCTCAAAAGCCTTAGAGATACCTCTCAGAATGTCCTATCCAGAATAGCTCACCACATCTCCATCTCTCTATCACATACCTTGTTTGATTTACTTGACAGCATTGAATACTTGTAAAAACATTCTCTGTCTTTGTTTAGATATTTATTGTTTCAAATGTAAAGTTTAATGTATTTTTCACTGTGTTCCCAGCATTTGGAAAGTACTTAGAGTAAGGCTATAGTTAATTTTGTCTAAACATTTTTTCATTAAAATATTACATATATATAGAAAAGTACCTGAAACATAAGTGTATAGCATGATGCATTTTTTCACAGAGATCAGACTTCGCTTCGTAGCATGAAGATCAAGAAACAGAACTTTCGAGCACCTCCTTTATGGTTGTAGTTAATTTAAGTCAGGAAACTGACTATCTCATAAAATTTGATAGACAGGAAGTGTGGCATAACATTTGAAAGAATTTGAAAGGATTGACTTTCTGTGATACAATTTTTATTTTTTTTACAAAGAATAGGGAGAAGCAAGAGAGTTGATGGTGTATTTATTCTAGTAGTGCAAGTAAAAATATTTAATTGTAGAAAAATTACAGAGAGAGTCAGTTTCCAATTGATTATTAATGTGGCAAGTACTATAGAAAGGGCAGAGAAATTACAAAGTAATAAGAATGATACAAGAAATATAGCATCATACACAAAGGACAGAATGCATAGTGGGAAAAATGAAGTCTAATTTTTATAGATTTTATATTTTTGTACCTTTTATTTTTAAAAGTCATTATGATTATGTATTATAACTACATTACTTCTTGT
Source organism: Physeter macrocephalus (assembly GCF_002837175.3). Lineage (NCBI taxonomy): Eukaryota > Metazoa > Chordata > Mammalia > Artiodactyla > Physeteridae > Physeter > Physeter macrocephalus. Next base: position 129,540,977 of record NC_041224.1, on the reverse strand, counting down.
AGAATACTATGAGTGGGAAGACCAATTTTAAGTATATCCTGTCAACCAACAAATATTTATTGAGCAAGGGATATAAAAGGCTCCCTATTAGGTGTTATTAGAGATATAAGATAACTCTGCCCCTAGGGGCCTCATGATTCAATTAAAGAACATTAAGTCAACACACTGAATGATAATTTCATAACCAAATACTCAATAGTGAGTTATAAATAGATATTTTGGTATAAAAATGAAATAGAAGCTCCAAAGGAAGAGAATTTACTTCTAACTGAGAAGGTCATAAGAGAGTTTACAGAGTAGATACACATTTTTTTGAACTGCACTTCAGTTTAGACAGGAACAGAAAAAGATTCATATCAAGGGATATTTTTCTTAAAAAAACAGCAGAGTTGAAATCATAAAAAGACACCATAAAATAGTGATTAATTTTATGGGGATAAATATTAACTAAAAATAATAAATTAATATATAATAAACTAATTTGTGTGAGGAATAAGAAAAAAGTAAATTTGCTTAGACTGCATAGAGTTTCAAATGACACACTAAAGGTTTTTGAAATAACCTTTCAGAGTAGGAGAGCTATTTAGGGTTTTTCTAGCATGAAAATGACATGATGAAGGCAAGTATTGTGGCAGCATGCAGAGAGATTAGAATAAAGGAGAGCGACAGTTCTCGATACTAGGCAGTACATTACCTTAGCCAAAATAAGCTCTCAAGCCGTATTCATTAAATCAGTGGTTGATGAGGGACTACAGAAAATATCATGCCTATAGATTGAAAAGCAAAGGTCATTCATGAAAGAAAATCTAAAGAATAATCTAAGGCACTTGATGCCATTGAATGTGGGGGAATGAGAAACAGTGAAGAGTGAATGATGACATGAGTCTTGAGTCTGGATTAGAGGAGAATAATAAGGTGATCATTAAATAGCACAACATCAGAAGAGAAAATTTGTATGAGGTGATGCAGTGAGTGTAAGTGGAATGGAATGGTGAACTCATTGAGTTTGATATGACACTGTATGTCTTACTGATGAAAATCTTCGTCAGCCAGTTATCGAAGAACTTAGGTTAGAGGTCAGAGGTATAGATAGAGGTGGTGGAAGAGGACATGCATAGAGAGGTCAAGGGGAATCCGGGAGAGAAAAAATTCAATCTAGAAACAGAAGAGACAAGTCTAACTTGTTTGTTGGCAAAGTATGTAGTGGCTTTTTGTGGGGGTAGGGGCTCTGTAATGCAAGAAGGAGTCGATAAATGTAAACAACAAAAATAATGGTCAAAAAGAATTAGAAAACCAGGATAGATTATCTTAAGAGATCCAGATGGGGTGCGGAGAAACTCAAGTGAAAGAGTGTTAACAGCTAGCAAACATTGCAACTGAAAGGACAGGAAAAGTTTTGAAAAGCAGGATTTCATTAATTACAATACTATTGGTGGTTTTTTTTTTAACATCTTTGTTGTAGTATAATTGCTTTACAATGGTGTGTTAGTTTCTGCTTTACAACAAAGTGAATCAGTTATACATATACATATGTTCCCTCTTGCGTCTCCGTCCCTCCCACCCTCCTGGTGATGTTTATTGTGATTTTTTTTTTTTTTTTGCTTAGAAATTTGTCAGGTATCTGTATATAAATGCTAATTGAAACCATGATAATGCATCAGATAGCTCTAGGAATATAATATAGTAGAAGATTGCAGACTAAAATTTGTATAGTAGATAGAAAATGAAATAGAATACAACCAAAAGGTGTCAGAATTATTAATTTATAATTTTTTACCTACACACAAGGAACTGTCAAAATAGCAAAGGTAATCTAAAGTGTTAGAAGTAAGCAGAGAAGTACAGAAGCATAAAAGAGAAATAAAGATTTATTGAATTTTAACAAAAGAGCATTATTAATGACATTAGAAGATACAGTTTCAGCAAAGTGTTGAAATAGTATCCAGAAAATATGGATTAAAAAATAATTTGTTAGTGGAAACAGAAACAAGAAATACTGGCAGAATATGATTAATTCTATGTGAATAAAGAGACTTTATCATTAAATATGCATCTAAATGGCACTGTTCATCCTCTGCATATATTTGAGAATTGTTATCACTGCATGATTCCTTTTAGAATGTTGACTATGTATATTAACATCTGTTGAGTTCATATCAGGTGCCAAGCAGATAATAAATTCTGGATAAATAAATATGCATAAAGCAAAACCCTGAGTGGTGAACGATAAGTAGTCATAGTACTTTTAATTGCTAAAGTATTCATTTAAAAAGTGTCTCTTTATGCTAAGTCCTGTACTATGTGCTTAGAACATAGGGCTGAGAGCAAGACAGACATAATCTCTGCCCTCTAGGTATTTACTGGCAAGGGGAGGAGTATGGCAGAAAATAAATCCATTACCAAAATAAGTGGAAAAATGAGACTGTGTTATAAAAAGATATAAGCAGATCTTATAAAAATGGATTTCTCCTTTTCAAGAAATTAAGGAAAGACTTACCTGTGGAAGTGAGGAGTGTTGGGATTTAAGAATGAGATGAAATTGATTAGGCATAGAGAGATGAGGAACCAGGCATGTGCAAAGGGTCTGTGGCCAAAGGAAGCTGAATGTGTGTAAGGCATTACAAAAATGAGAGAAGACTGGGGAGGCAACGAGAATACATGTCATATAGGGTTGACCGTCATGTTAACAACTGTTATGTTTATGTTAAGGGCAATACCATATTATTCCTGTGATTTAAGCAGAGAAATGGCATGATCAGATTTCCATGTCAAAAAAAAGTCCTGATTCTAGATTAGATGATCATGCTTGCTTGGATTCTTAAACTATACCAGGCACAATCAGAAATTTCTCAGCTGAATGTTGGGTTTAGAGCATTACATTTAAAAATAAAAGAATGTTCAGAATTGAACATGTTGAAAGATCAACAAAATCTGAGATAGAGATACTGAATATATGAATAAGATGTAATAATTGAAAGCCTAAGATTCCTGTTACTAAAGAAGAAAGCGTAGATTTAGAGGAATAGACTTGAAGTCCATTTTTGCATATGTTGAGTTTTAGGTACCTATGAGACATCAAAATGGACATATTGAGGTAAAAAATTGGCATATACGTCTAAAACTTGAGGGAGAATTTTGGAATAGGGATAAAGACTTGAGGGGGGCCAGGAATAAATTTATCAGGCTTGTAGTATAAATTCATCAGCAAGGATAAAATCATTTAAGGGAATTTTATAAAGTGTGATTAACTGTAGAACAAATAGAATTCCAGAGAATACCAACAGTTAATTAAGTGTTGAGAAAGAAAAGTGAAGAAATCTAAGCAACAACAGTCACAGAGGTAGGAGGAGTAAGATGTATTATCTCATTCAAAAAATTATCTGAGTCAACAGGTTCTAGTATAACATTCTAACTATGCTTTGTAACTAAGCACTCTTTTATATGCGTTGTATATAGTTAATATAAATGAGAACTTTGTAATACTTTGAGAGAATGTTTTAAAATTTTGGGTTGGCCAAAAAGTTCGTTCAGAATTGTCCATAAGATGTTATGGAAAAACTCGAACGAACTTTTTGGCCAACCCAATATAAATTCTAGAACCATACACTCTGACTCTGTATATTCCTGTGGGGTGTATTTGCATCTGTTTATACAGAAAAAAGGCAATGTCTTTCCTAAAGAAAAATTGAAGGATAGAAGATTATTATTTATCCCACTGAGGAAAATGCTAAAAGTATGACTGTTTTAAGACTGAATTTTGACAGTGAATGAAAGGAATTACGGCCAAATACCCATGCACACTGAAGGAGAGATTCATTTGACATTTGGAAAACTCTGTGTGCCTGCATATGTGTGGGCAGGCTTTTTTATCTGCAACTGAACAGGCAGTGTCTTTATGTATTAAATCACTAAATATTCTGATTCTTCTGAATAGCGTATCAAAGTATTGCAATTTTTAGGACTTGAATGATGTTACTTAAGTAAAATAAAAGAAACACATGGTTCTGTACAGATGTTATCTGGAAAAAATTAACATTTTAAAAATGGCTCTACCAAATATGATGTCATTGGGAGACTTTTTACCATCTCCATAATTAAGTTACTTGTGAAAGGAAGTATTTTGAGAGATGCATTAATAACTTTAGATGGTAAAGAAATCCCAGGAGACCTTATTTGAATTGGGCAGGTTTTTTCCTCTTCTTATTGTTGTTTGTTCTTTTTATCTTTTGAACAATTTCAGTGTTTTTGCATGGTCTTTTTTGGCTCATCAAGAGTGTGTAAGACATTTTTGACCACTTGCCTGATTTGAGTCTATCTGGAATTTTGCAGATTTACCCAGGAGACTTAAACCTTGAATTCCTGAACATAAAGTGACATGAATAATAATAATATAGAAACACTCATGAATACTTTTAAAATGCAGTTTAAGATTTATCATCTGGGGCTTCCCTGGTGGCACAGTGGTTGAGTCCGCCTGCCGATGCAGGGGACACGGGTTGGTGCCCCGGTCTGGGAAGATCCCATATGCCACGGAGTGGTTAGGCCCGTGAGCCGTGGCCACTGAGCCTGTGCGTCCGGAGCCTGTGCTCTGCAACAGGAGAGACCACAACAGTGAGAGGCCCACGTACTGCAAAAAAAAAAAAAAAAAAAAAAAAAAATTATCATCTATCATTGCTCCATATACACAAAATATTTATGTATATACATTTAATTATCTATCATTAGATTGACCTCATTAACTTTGTTTTACCAACAGTGTTTCATTTACTGGCTCTTTAGAATCCTTTTCTTTCATAACATTTCATGTTGAAGTCTGCATAGGTTACAGTGTTTGTTGAATAAACTCCATTATTAAGTACACTGTCTGATCTTTGCATAATAATTTGCATAACTACCACCAGAAATAGATTTCCCCCCTTAGGAAGCTAGTTTGAAAAAAAAAAAAAAAGCTATGAATTTTCATTGTAGTCAGTTTTTATCTCCAAGCACATTACAGTTTGATTTTTAAATGCAATATTTTTTTTGTTTTTTGTTTTAATTTAGGGCATTTTCCTTAAAAAATGACAATCTGCCATATTTTGATAATATAATTTTAAATACAATACCATGATTCATCCATTTATTAATTTTGGTTACCATTGACTTTTTCTAATGACTTTTTCTACATTTTCAGGGTGAAACAAAGATATTAAAACTAAAGAATCTTCGACCTCAGGACTATGCTAATTATAGCTGCATTGCTTCAGTGAGGAATGTATGTAATATTCCTGATAAGATGGTGTCATTTAGACTTTCCAATAAAACAGGTACGTAACTACCTCTGAATGTTTTATGTCTGTTATCCACAACAAATGTTTAAAAAGTCTCTTTAACTTTTTTATACACCAAATGATTTCTATAGTATATGTAAGGAACAAGGCATCTTTTCTTTCCAGAAAATTCGGTAGTATCTAAAAAACTTTTAAGTGGACACTGTAAAATTTAATTGCAGTATGCTCTCATGTAATGTTTGTTTATACAGCAAGCAAAATTACAGTTCCTTAAAATAATATGTTCATAAATGTCACAAGCCAGCCTACATTATGTTCAAAGAAATTGCTGAGAAGTATTAGATTTTTCATATGAAAATTTGTGCGCTAAATTGCTAAAAGTGTTTTGTGATTCCAAAACTGAGTAAAAGAACCTTTTTCTTACTCTGTTTCATGTCAAGAAAGCTAATTGGTAATTTCAGGTAGGTGTTTTTAGGAAAGTATTTTTGTAGAAAATGTCAAAACATTAGCAAGACTTCAACTTATGTTAGCCTGTGTTTAGTAATACAGACCTCAGAATAATTGCAAACATATTAAGAAGAAATGTCTAAATGAAAGAGCAAAGAGAGCATGTGAATGAACTATCTTTTGTAAGGTTGTATATAAAGAAACCCTTAAAAATTAGAATTTGAACAGGTTTTGAGAAATTTTCATTGGCAATTAATATGAATTTTTACTCTTAAATCATTATATTAAAATATAGAGTTTTAAAGGTACTTTTCCCATTAACAAAAACCTTGAAAAGTGTGGGCTTTGGTGTTCCTTGGTTTGGGTCCTAGTTCTGTCACTTATTAGCTCTTGGATCTTGTTGAGCAAGTCACTTCACTCTTCTTTGCCTCAGTTTCCTCATAAACTCATAAACTTATAGGAAAGAATTAATGAGTTGATATATATAAAGCATGTGGAACATACTTTATTCATTCCTCTGACAATGAGCTAGTAGTTATCAACCCCATCCAGCTCATTTGGTGGAAAGGTTAAACCTAGGACTTTCTGCAAAAATGAAAACTTGTGTGCTCATACGTTGATTCATCAACATGTGTTCCACTGAGTTGTTCAGATTTTGAAAGGTCATTTTTTTATTTATTCATTCATTTATTCATGCATTTATTCATCAGAAACTTACTGTGTTCCTATTATGGGTCAGCAATGATAGGCATAGGGCTATTGGCTAAGATGTAAATTGCCTTAAACTAGAGAAATACTCTATTAAGCACTGGATAAAAGTCATTAGAGGAAATTAAAAGAAGAATGTGGCAGACAAAAAAACCTTATCAAGAAGGATGAGAAGGACTTGATGAAAACTGTGTTGCAGGAAAAAATAGAATTATAAAATCTTGCTGGCCCTAAGACTTATAATAGTTAATAATTTCATTTCACTTAAAAGAACAAATAGGATATTGAGAAATAAAAATCAGATATTAATATAAGAACTTGGTGTGATTACATTATTCATCTTGGCATGAACTATTTTGTGAATTATTATAACTGATTTTGTTTTTCTTAGTTTCTTTAAAGTATTTTTAGAATACACATGATTCAGAGAGAAAAATTAAAAATTAAATGGAAGTAGGTCCTATGGGATGGGTAAAGGCATTGCAGTGTGTCAATGGAGATAATCCATAAACAATCTATAATAGGAATATAAAAGAGTTTATCTGAGCCAAAATGAGGACTGTCGCCCAGGAGACACAGATTGAGGAAGCACCTGAATTGTGTTCCACCAGGCTGCAAAATGTGGGATGCTTATAAAGGCAAAATTACATAAGTTGTTGGTCAAGAATTAGAATTGGAGCTGGCAAGAAGTAAGGGTGCTTGTTAAGCAAGTATTGGTTGGGGTCTGAAGTGGTTGCACAGTTATAAGGGAAGACCTTGAGACCATAAGGTTGCAACTGGCTGCTGCTTGCAGATGTCATTTTGAGAACAATTGATGGTGTGCTTGAGTCTGATACAGTTTATAAAATTCAAGTTCCCAATGATGCAGGAATGTGTCTGAAACCACATCCACAATGGCCACCTGGCTCCATCCTGGATGCCTGAACCACAGTTACTCCATTTTGATTTTTAAATTCATTCTTTTCTTTAATGGTTAAAGCAGACGTACAATGCATGTTGACAGGCCATAAGGTAGGCCGTTCTAGTTCAAGCCAAATCATGTATAAGCCAGACTGACTTCCCCATACCTCAATGTGTGTGAACATTTCTTCCATCCAGTAGAATGAAAAATAACATAATAGTGGTATATTATTACTTATGTTACAACCTTTCACTTGAGAAGTACTTTATTAATTTTAAAAGTACTTCATGTTTATTATTTTAGTTTATAACTACTGGGATGTAAACAGGTGGATTTTTTTTTTTTTTGCCATGTGTTTTCCTATCACCTGACACGTAACAAACTGGCCTGTAGTAATTAAAGTATCTTCATTGGAACCTACTGTATAGCACAGGGAACTCTGCTCAATACTCTGTAGTAACCTAAATGGGAAAAGAACTTGAAAAAGAATAGATTCATGTATATGCATAACTGAATCACTCTGCTGTACACCTGAAACTAACACAACATTGTTAATCAACTATACTCCAATATAAAATTAAAATTAAAAAAAATAAAAAAAGTATCCTCATTGGGTTGTTTTGAGGATGAACTGAATTAAAACAAAGTCTTTAAAGACCAAGGTATAATGAAATTATATTTAATATTTTTATGTTGAACAAATGTGTGATTTTATTTTTTTCTAATTCCCCACAGCTAGTAACGAAGGGGAGGGGACAAGATTGATCCCAATGTTTGAAGGGTTATTTTAAAATAGGAGACAGGCTAGCTACTCAAAATTTTTGTGGACCTGAGAAAATGATCTTAAATCTCAGCCATAGTGTTTTATTAGGAGTAAATAAGGACTTTTTAAAGTGGAAAGGAGAAGATTATCACAAGAGGTGACAGACTTTCCAATTCCTGACATCTTGTAAAGCAGCTGGGTGACTATTTCTAAGATGATTTTTAAAATTATCAGCTCAGAAAACAGAGATTTGACTTCTTGTCCTATGAAGAGCACAAGATCACTTTCACCTTTCTGGTCCATTATGTTTTAAGCAAAAATATTCTATCTCTAGACTGAGCAAACAAAATAAACTATTATTCTCTTTTATAAACTATCTCACAAAATTTTAGATTGACAGTCATTACAAAATGAGCTTCAAAGTTATGGTAGATAATTGGGTTTAAAAATATAAGCTAGTACCTTGTTTGACTCTTCAATAACTATAATCAGGTATGTCATGTGCCTGGTGCTTTACATATTCAAACCAGGTTTGCTTCAGCACTTCTCCCATCTGGCTGTGCTCAAAATTGGGAGAGTTTGTGCATTTCAAATAGGTGAAATCATTGAGGTAGCTCTCAAAGTACACCAGGAATAAATTAAGCTTTCATCATCTCCATGCAAACAGGTCTATAAACTAACAAATAAGTTCATTGCTTTTCTAACATCAGAAGAAGATCCTAAGTTACCATTACCATAACCAACATGAGAGTCAGGTGCTCTTTAAGATTTCCCTCTTGTGAATCTCTAAATGAGAGAAATAAAGTTCCCACATTTTCAACTCATGGTTTGCACAATGTCAAGGAAAATGTGTAACTTATTGAGGGGGAGAATATTCTACAATATTATAAATACTGTAATATGTTTGATTAATCTCCTCTGTTGATATACTTAGGAAAGTGTAACTTTGGAAATAATTTTTGTAATGGAGATCAAATAATTGACTAAAAAATGTATTTTTGGTACAAACAGAATTTCACTTTAACATCTCTATAGTCAAATAAACTTTTAAATTTCAATCAGTCTATTGACCTGATTTGCATGATGCCCAAATCTCACAGCATATGAAGACAGAAACAATGTCTGCTGTAGATAAGGATTTCTAAAAGTTTTTGCAGCAGAACAAATGTATCATGGAGTACAGATTCCTGGGCCCATTCCATACCTACTGAATTAGACTTTCTGGGGAATGACCTGCCAATATATACATTTTAAACAAGTGTAAATAATTGCTTTGGAAAACAAATGTCTTTGTTATCAGTCATGTTTTCCATGACCCCATTACATTTTGTGAATAGGAATTTTTGTTAATAAAAATCAATTTCCTAGAACTGCTTAAAAAAGCAATGTCTAGGTGTCATTTTAAAAGTCGGTGTCATCTATAGATTTACCAATAATATGTTTTCTTAACTTTCTTACTCTTAATTGCCATCATAGTAGAGCTTATAACTGTATATCTGTCATGGAGTGTCCAATCATTTGTTGGCCCCTGTTGATTACTTGCCATGCTATGAAAAATCTTGTTACATAAATGTCATTATTTATCATACTAATCTAATGATCTTAGACCTTATCAAGAACAATTCACAGAATTTTATAAAACATAAAATATTATGTTTACTTATTTCTTGTCATGCATTCCCCCTGACCAATTGGCATAATTTTGTAGCAGGGTCTAAAAGTTGTTTTGATTGTTTTTCTACTCCCATTTGGAAGAAAATTAATATTAGCTCTTAATTGGTAAATTCTTAATATAGTTGTGTTTTTCATAGTTTATTAAAATAAACCTATAAAAATTTGTAAATTTAGAAAATTTAAAAATACAGGTATATTTTAAATTATAATTATGGTAACTATAAACTATTTGAAATTTCTCAGATTATGTGTAATTCTAACATGAGGGCACCTACAAATTATGATTTTAAAAAATTAATTTATTTTAATATATTTCAAGCAGTTATATGTTGATGACTCATGATTTCAAAGGCAATTAAGAATTAAGTATGTTATTTATATTAGGATGAAATACAAACTTTCTACCTGCTTGAGAGGTTATGATGAATTCGTTAAAGAAATGGGGCAGGTGGGGCTAATTTTACTTAATTATATAGGTCCTTTGATTCAGTCTGCTCAAATTTAGCATGTATAAAATTATCCAGTTAGGATGCTTTCCATAAATGTGCATTACATCTAGGAACCAAGTCATTGAAAAGTATTACTGGCTATAGAAATATGGAAACCTATACTCCCTTCTTCTTTTCCTCCCGCTCTCCTTTCTTTCTCTCTTTTTTCCCCTCCAATCTGTCTCAATAAATTTTACCACAGAAAAAGAGGTTAGGAAACATCTCTGTTCCCTTTGTTAGACAACTATTATCTGTTCTTATTATTTTATATAACCTATAGGGAAGTTGTTAATGTAAATGTTCAGCAATTGCTGTGAGACTCAATATAAAACTTTTTGTATGCTGTGATCTATTCATGGTAGTTCTCTTCTGTGTTTAGAGGTATTTGAATTATCTAAGTGTTATGAAAAATAATGTTTCAGTTATAGGAATTTCATAGAAATAGTTGTCTGTAATAAGAATAGTATAGATATAAACACCTCCTCTTGAAAAATAGTATGTCCATTGTCATAGATAGCAGTTTAAGGGCAAAAGGAAATGGCAGTAGAAACTTTGCTGTCATCATACCTGAGTACTAACTTCATGCATCTTTCTTAGCCATGTGGATATTTGAACTTCTTTCCTTTAGGCAAGCTCCACAGCATCTAGACAAACAGTAGCACCATTTATTAGACTCTAGGTGTATTTTTTTCACCAACAATCACAGCTTTAATGAAAGACTATGTTTGTGAGAGATACTTAGTGTAAATACAATGACTTCCTGTATTAGTCTGCTTGGCTGCCATAACAGAATACCACAGACTGAGTGGCTTAAACAATAGAAATGTATTTTCTCACAGTCTGGAAGATAGAAGTTCATGACTAAGGTGCAGTCAGGGTTGATTTTTGGTGAGGCCTCCCTTTCCTGGCCTGTAGTTGTCACCTTCTGATTATGGCCTTTCCTCTGTGGTTCTTGGAGGGAGAGAGTAATGAGCTCTGATGTTTCTTCTGACTCTAACAAGGACACCAGCTCTAGCAGATTAAAGTTCCACCCTTATCACCTCATTTATATTTACTTAACCTCCCTAAAGGCCCTGTCTTCAAATACAGTCACATTGAAGGTTAGGGCTTCAACATACAAATTTGAGGGGGGCCACAATTCAGTTCATAACACTTTAAAATGACTAAAAATGGCCTCTGCATTTAGGATTACTTTTCTTTTAAAATTTCAGATATAAGTTCATAATATATGTTACATCAAAAGAAGAAAATGAATCAGCCATTTAAAGAAAAGAGTCTACTCTTCAGTAGAATCTCAACCTAAAGAGGGAACTCTACTGAGAGTATGTGTGGTCCTATATTCTTAGCTTTGGGGAAATAGGAAGGAATTAATTGTAAAGGAAGAAGGTAAAATGAAACTTTAGTGAGGGACAAAGATCACTTTTGTAACAGTATCATAATAAAATTTTAAAAGACTGGACAAAGTATCAAAAATATGGATACAAATGATGTGTCAGTGAATCTGCATATTTTTTTTTCTGATTTTCTTTTTTATGATGGAGAAGTTAGTATGTGAAACAGAAGAAAGAAACAGGAGGAAGAAAAGGGAAAAGAAGCAGAAAACATGTTTTATCTTTTCATGTTCTAAAATATTGGGAATATGAATGCCTTAGTAGATTTTTTTTATCATAGGTAATGCAGATTTTCTAAACAATAGTATTTATAACTACAAATACCAACAGAATACAAAAAATAGTATTAGAATATTGTTGATAGGCCATATCATTAGAGAATGAGATGTTTCCTATAACTCTCTTGCAGGAATTTTGACATTCAAAAACCTAAGGTTCAAATTTTGTTTTTCTCAAATTGGAGATGTAATTTAGCTTCTCTGAACTTACTTTTCCCCTCCCCAAAATATGGATAACACAGAGATCCATATTATTTGGTTTTATAGGCTGTAAATGCTATTAAATGGAAAACTTTTAAAAGAGATTCCAACACATAACAAATACAATAAATAGTAGTCATCATTGGGTTGTTAACCTTGATAATGGAAAGAAAGAATAAAATTGGTATCATCAGTAATCATGGAGAGATGATGACAGGAACCTTAGACTTTTGCTAGGATATGGTATATAGCTTCAACCATTGATTACTAATCGTAAAATGAGTTCTCCATGATTTTTTAATTATTTTCATCAGTGAGTAAATTAAATATTAGTATTTTCCAGAAAAATATATAGAAATGAATACATATTCTGGCATATGTCTGTCTAAACTATGATTGGCAGAAATGTTTAACATAAATATAAAATATTCTGTGAAATTAATAAGGGTACATAAGGAAAATTAAAGAAATTTGCAATTTTGTTGATATGTAATAGATTCTTCATCTGAGTGCTCTGTCATTTCCTACAGTAATTGAACATATATATGCCCTATCCTCACTAATGTAGCTTCATAAATGTGAAAATATGGGTGATGAATACACAGTGAATCTGGGGACAGAAGCAATGGTCATTATGGGGCTTCAGCTTTGGTCTTCCTGATACTATTTTCAGAGAAACAAGTTAGCCCAGATTTTTCAAAATTCTATTACCATAGTAATAGGAAGTACGCATGTTTCTGGGATCTCTCTACGCCTGTGCATTTCATTGTCCTAGCAATGAATTTTTCAGGTTCATGATATCCAAGTTTATTCTTAGACTATGAGCTCTTATATAAAATATCCCTCATAAACTATTAACTTGCCCAGAAGACATCATAACCCAGATACAGTAGATAGCTAAGCAAAGAAGATTAAAAAAACCGTTAAACAAATGAAAGGCAATGCTATCATATTTATTAAAAAGGGTGTAAATTATTGAAATGCTATCTCACAACTTAACCAAATACTTTGGAGCATGTCAAATAGTCTGTGTTTTAACAAACATCTAGAATAATTTATTGATCAGATTTTCCCAGCTTTATGTAGTTATTCTTCAAACACTATTAGATTATAATTATAGTTAAACAATTTAAAAGTTATTCGTAAGAATAAAGAAGTTCAAATCATGTGATATTTCTTTCAGTGAGTTGAGTGAGAATATGTTAAAATAAAGCAATAGAATTTTTATACACCTTAGAACACAATTTTTAGTTTTAAACTGCTTCTGATTGCGGATTTGTAGACCTTGGCTTAGTACTTGATAAGGTTCTATTGTTCTAGTGAAACTGCTGAGAATTGTGTTATTGTAGACAATTCATTTACTAGAAATGCATTTTAGACTTCTTGTATGTTTTTTTGAGCTTGCACTTAGAACTTGTGGTTTAGAATATCTTTATGATCATTCACTGACAAATTTGATTTTATACATTACTGGGTCTCATGATGAAGATACAATAATAACCATAAGTGCATGTAGCTAATCCCATAATTTATTTACCCAAACTCCTAGAATAGATTATATCAAAGGATGGTCATCAGGGTTCCTAACCATCCCAGTGTGTCCTGGACTCAGTGAAAGTCTCACATCCTATAATCTCAGGCAAACCAGTATAATTGGTCACTTAATGATCTAATCCACCATGCAGCCTACCCTCATATAGAATAGTCTTAATGTCAGTTGTTAATGCTGGTACATGTGCAGCCTTAAGCAGCTCTACATAAAGAAGCATTTGTAAGAAAAACCAGGATGTAGATCCTGACTCTCCCCAGTGGTGTGACCAAGTCCTTCAACTCTTTAAACCTGCCTTTTTTGCTAATTCATGTTGATAATGGGTGTAGGTGGGCCACCGATTGATAGAAAGAGAATATTTACTCTCAGATTTCATTTTTATTTACCAAGTTAACATTAACAACAACAAAAACTTAGATTAAATGAGATGGCTGCAAAAAAGTAGATGCAGCCTCTATGTACACAGCTACTCTTGAGCCCCAGGATTCATGCTAGCAAGTTTCAGGCTTGCAGAATTTGACAAGATTAATACCACATTGTGCTGTTGTCCTTTTATACGTAAGGCTTACATTACTATCTATTCAAGAAAAAGATTTAGCAAACGAATAACCTCTGGACCTGATGCACCTATTTGAAGAAATCTTTGCACATCTTGGGCTCTCAATATTTCTTTTACAAAAAGTCACTGTCAGGGAGGTTTTCATCTCATTCAAGAGAAGATGCATCGCTGGCCACTGTCCTGCCCCCAGCTGTAAGACATTTACGAGTGCAAATTTCCCCATAGAACCTTACCTCATTACACGTACTGTGAAGATTAAATGAGATTGTATTTAAATTGCCTGGCAAATGTTGGGCTCTTAGTTTTATGGTATTGTGATTGTTAGATTAAAAAAAAATACCTTTGTGAAGAAACTAATGAGGATTTCCAAAATCTCATTTAGCCCTTTGATTGTCCTTTTTTATTTATTGAAAGTATCAGTGGTACAATATACTACTCTGTACTTTTCAGCAGAAATATTAAATCACAGCTAAATTCCAATTTGTTTCATTGGTTACAGCAGTAAGTGAATATCAAATATTGTGTACTCATTAAATGTAAATTATCATATTACTAGTATGTACATTAGTAATGAGCAGATGTTTACATTAGGTCTGCAAGATTTTTATAAAGCCTTTTTGTAATATACTTCCATAATGAAGAAATAGATACAATTTATGTTCTTACCCTTTCTTAAAATCAAGTATACTAATCAGTACCAGGTAAATGTACATTTAAAGAAATTTTTAGGAAAATAGGAATTGATTATTATCTCATCAAAGAACACTTATAGAATACATTTTCTAGTTTAAAGAACAGGAAAAATGCAAACAGGTTTTTTTTGGGGGAGGGGTGAGCCATAAATATCTGCTTTTATCTCTGACATTCTAATATGATGAAATGCATGTATTATTCTTAAAACTTCATGCTAAAATATTTGTGTTTTCAAGTAGTCCTCTGACCTTAGCCACACTACTCATAGGATTTAACATCCTGTGTTGTGGCTAAGATCAGCCTTGTGGTCACTGTTAATATAGATTCATAGAGTCATTTGAGTCACAACTAGACATAATTTAAAAGATCCACATTGGTTCATGATGGCTTCGAATTAAATTTAAAAATTAAGAAAGTCCTTGTAGTAGTCTATATAGTGGGAGTAGGGTATCTCATGTATTCTTACAGGGACTGAAAGGAGAGAGGTGAGAGGTAGACTGGAGCATAATGGACAGGCAGAGTATCAGAAATGCATTAACGTCAACCTTTTGACTATAAGTCAAGATGCAGCATGTACTTTTGGTTTGCTGTTGTGGCAGTTATTTCCAAAGCATCACAAAGATTTTGGCTTTTCCCTCAATTTTCATTTTCTGCAACATCTGTTCTGAGACATTTTTTGTCTGATAACAACATACTCTTCTTGATTTACTTGCTACTGTTTTATTGCTATAGAAAATAGGTTTGCCCAATTGTTTAGTAATATGTTTTAGTTTATGTTTTGAACAGCATTTCTTTCTGTCAGCTCCTTTTAGTCATTCTGCTTTAGTTGCTATATTGTACTACTTGAGCATTTTATTGACTGTATCCTTCAATCACATACCATCCAGTGAATGTGCTGTAAAGTCAACAGTATTGATTTCTGATAGACATACTGTGTAATAGAAATTTATTGATGGCAACCTTGTCCTTTTGTTCTACTAATGGTACCTATTTCCCTGCTTTGACAAAAATGGAAATTATCAAGAAACCAGGTATAAAATTTTTGGCATAAATAGATGTGACAATTATATGAAGCTGTGCTTTAAGTTTCACTTTGATTTGGCACTGCAACCCTGTGCACAGCCAAGCAAGAGGCAGAATTTTTAGTCAAGTATTTTTAGTCGTCAAGTATGAAACATTACCATGTGGTGTTCTGCCTCTTTAGCAGCATCTGGCAACACCAGTTTGCTTTGTTTTACTGAAAAGAGTTTATAGTTCTAAAATGGTAAAATATTGGCAATTTCATATAGTTTGACTTAACAGGTAACAATAGATAAGAAATTTCTTCAAAATGATTATCACGTATTGAGTGCAAATTAAAATATATATTTTCAAAGTGAAGAGAGAAAAAGACACAAAAGGAAATAAATAAACAAAGCTATTGGAAAAACAAGCCATATAATATGGGTTCTTATAAATTTCCTGGGATTGAATCCACTAAGACAATTGCCTGGGAGGAACAAAATAGGGGAAAAGAAGCAAAACTCCTTCTATTCTTACCATATCTTTCTAATTCTCTTGGTTTTGATCATGAATACTTAATAACTAAAGTCCTGCCTCATTACATTTTGTCTTTCAGCTTTAAAATTGGCTCAATCTGAAAAAATTATAATGTTTATGTCTTTCTCATTTTGGAACCATAAGCAAAAAGCAATCAGATGTGATGTCCATATAGAGTTAGGACACTATGGACTATACAAAAATATGATACTACATTTCAAAGACCCTGAAAATTCAGTGAATATGCAGTGGTTTGCATACTAAACGTTGTTTTGTGTGTTTAAGTAAAATGTTAAGTATGAATACATGTTTAGAAAAGCATTACTATATATATACAGATCTACAGTCAAAGAATATGTAATATGGATTTAATTCTTAAGTCCCTGGAGAGTTAAATAGGCAATTCAATACATACCAATATTAAAAACTTGAAGAAAAACAAAAAATAATTCGACATTTCAAACAAATGGTATTTGTTTCCTCTGCAAAGATATTTCATCTGTTCATATTAATCATGTAGAATGGGAAATATGGGTTTAACAAAATCTATATGGAAAACATCAGAACTAGAGTAGGAAAGATATTTTCAGTAGCTTTGTGAAATAAAATATTGGCAGGACATTTTTTGTACATGCAATTTCTCATGTGTAGAGAGGAATTGAATTTGGCGGTGATTCAGTCAGTGTTTTATCTGTCATGTTAAAATAGTATTTAAAAGGTTTTATTGACTTTTAATCTTTCCTTAAGCAACATTCCATTTTGTGCAGCTTTTTAGTTCCTTCACGTATGTTACACTACAGTATTATCTTACTCAAAAAAGAAACACCTCCCTTATCATATAGCAGCATTGTCCTAGAATATGGCAACAATACATTTAAATGTACTCTGAATGTCTGAAATCCCAAGATAAGAAATGTAGCTAGTTTACTAGTTAGGCTTGAATTGACTTGTGTTAGAATTAGATCTGTGATAACATTCTTAAACAGCAGTTAGTATTTACAGTATGTCAACCTGATACTGAAACCTACTACAAGGTCTATAGTTTAAAACTATAGTTTTCTCCGGTGCAAACCACAATTTTATTGTTTTATAATTTAGTCCTATATATTGGCTGCTAACCACACACAAAACTTGGAATCAAATCCCTGTGCTTTGGCATATTTATTTTTAACAAATTATGCTCTGATTCTGCCTCTCTTTTTCTTTCTTTTTCATTTAACTAGCCATGGGGAAGGAATATCAATGTAAGCCTAAAAGTAAATAGTAGTTAATATATCTGTACTTGAAAGGAGAATACCTCCTGAAAACATATTTAGCCCTTTATACAGCAAAGTCTACACATTTCTCAGGTTTCCCAGGGCAGGCCTTAATTTGTTGAGGCACCCCTCAACTCCTAGAATTAGACTCCTCATTCCAACGTTTTCAGATGCACATGTCAGTTGGAGGCTAGAGCAGAAATCCCAGCTAGGAGGTTGGTAACAGATACTTGGCAAGGACTGAGGTACTCATGACACTGCACTTGTCTGGGTTGTGACCCAATTCAGCGATCAAGGTATGATATTCTTAATTTTATGAAACTACTTCTAGAATCCAATGTAAATAATCATTATAATGCTTAAATGTGTTAAGTATGAATGTATGCATGATTTGTATGCTTTGATTTCTTTAATTTGACCTTTGGTCCAGTATTGTATTTAGCAAAATATGACTACTTTTGTCCTTTGCAAAGTAGTGTTTTATAGCAAACTTTAGAAGCACCAGCAAAAGTCTCTCTCTCTTTTCCCCCCATCCCATGATTAATACCTAAATATATGGATATATTATGTCTTTTCTTGCTTTTTAAAATTGTATCTGCCTAATCTGATATTTTGGGGTTGGCAGTTGAAATGTCAATAAATGAAGACTTGGTTAATAGTTTATGAACATGCTTACTGTTCCATGTAATAATACACTTGTTTTTCTTACTCTTTTCTTAGTGGCATATTGTCAACTGCCACTGTTGTTCTCCATTGTTCTGTCTCAGGAAGCCTTTCCTTGTTTAAATTTCTCCTCCTTACCTTGTGAAGTCTGAGAACTTAAATAACTGGGCCCATTATAGTTTTGTATGAGTTAGGAGTGAAAACACTGTGAGCAATGGCCTAAGAGCCTCTTCCACAGCCACTTCAGAATTTAGGCTTTTAAATTATGCCTTAGAGGGTTCACAAGTCCTTTTTGCCTTCTATTCTAAGTGGTAGAGATTTCTGGAAGCCTGACTAGCAAACCATGTTTATTTTTGTCTTCCCTAGGCTTTTATTTATAATAGATTTATATTATAATATTATAATATATATATAATATAATATAATTATAATATTTATAATAGATGATATTAATGTTATCCCTTTTTCCTATTAGAGCAGCAGCATTAATTCTTTTTCTGACATAAATATCATCAGGAATTTAATTAGAGCTTGAAAATTATCAACTTTATTTAACTCTGGAGTTTATCTACAATGCTTTAAATCCATCTTAAGTCAGACTGCCTAGATTAGAATCTCAGCTCCGCCACTCACTATATACGTGATCTTGGGAAAGTTATCTAAACTGTCTCTCAGATTGGTAATAAGTAAAAGTTATCTAAACTGTTTCTCATATTGGTAATAATAGTAGCTATCTCATAAAATTACATGAGAAATATCTGAAAAGCTTTTTGAAGTGTGCCTGGAACATATTAAGGGCTATAGTTGTCTCCATCTAATTACAAACACCTTGAGGGCAGGATTTTTGTCTGTTTTGTTCTATTATCTCCAATGCCTAGAACAGAGTCTGACACACAGTTGGCACTTAATAAATATATGTTGAATTAACAGTTTTTCTTTAAATAAAACATAGGTTATTCCTTTGTTTGCTGTCAGTTTATTTTGTTGATATCAATGACCTGGCTAATTAAGCTCCTGATCTGATTTCTAATCTTTGCTGTATCTTGGAACCAATTTAGATATTTGAGTAACCTGAGTATAGATATGTCACAAGATTAGGAGACTATATGCCAAGGTGTTTTCCTAATCAAGGTAGACATTTGGCCTGGGAAGTCCTTTGGAAACTAATGGAATTCCCTTGGAGAGGCAAACAGAGGCCCAGCAGAGTTAAATCTGTTCAACATTACTCTTTAAGATTAGCTATGAACCACCTTAGCAATATTACTATAAAATGAAATTATAGAATCATAAAAAGTTTCAAAATATAACATTATAATACAGTGTCACCAGGATGGGTAATAAAAAGAAAAAAAGAAAAACACCTAGTTTTTATCAGACCCATAAGACAAGAGTAAGAGAGTAACTAATAAAGTACTTTTTTGCACCATCCCTCTATGTTACAAATACTGGTTGTAGAAATACCAGCTGCCTCCATTTGAGCAGCTCTGATGGCCAGAGCAGAATTATTGTTTTGTTTTCTTTGCTACTCTAGTGAGGCCTCAAGAAGTATAGCTGGGAGATCAACACGAGATGGTCTTGGAGGTGATGTCTTTATCTGTTCTCCTACTGCTATATCACTCTTACAGAAGAGCCTTAAATCTTAACTGATCTTTTAATTCTATATTGAATTACCCACATACTGGTCCTCTTATGACAAAGGCCATATGCCTTTAGTTTTGGTTTCAGGGACATAATTTGGTTTAATCAAATGGCTTATTGATAGTAATGTATGTGCTATAACTGAGCAAAGAATTAAGTACAAAGAAGTGTAAATAATATGCTGTAATTATTTTATGAGAGTGGTGCACTAAGTTTTGAAAGAGAAATTCTTTGCTATCACCTTGTTAGTGATATAAAGCATGATTAAGTTTAGATGGGTTGAACAATGAGAGAACAGAAAGGTCTTCATAGCTAGTATTTTTCAATGAATGGTTCATGAAATCCTGAGTTTTTTAATGGTTTTTTTTTTTTGGTTAAGTTTATGACAGGTCTTATGTGGAGTTTCTGTTCTCTAGTCTTTAAATTCAACATTCTTTTATTCAATAAGACTTTATTAAGCATATAATTCTTTGCCAAATCCTTTTCTGAGTGCTGTTGGTACGAATATGAAAAACATCACCCTTTTCACAGATAATTCAATTCTTAAATATCGCACAATGAAAGGTGAAGGTAAATGTTCTAATGGTGGCTAAGGTATGTGGGGAGGGGTGTGTGTGGGAAGCTATAATAAGCCACTATGCTTATACAAAAGAGGAAGGAATTCAATGCCTTGTACAAAAACTAAGAATTCGGTAAAAAACTGATATTGACATTTGACCATGGTAAAGTGGTTTACCAGGTGAATAAGCACTGGAAGAGAATCCCAGACAGCAGGAATAGCAAGTTCACGCCTTGTTGATTTTGTGAGGAGGACATCTTTGCAAACTGGCACTATTCCTAAAAACCTGGTATCTTCCATGAAGAACAGGAAAATTCCACGGACAGCAAGTTTCTTGGTTGGAAGTACTTAGCTTGGATTTTCTCTCCATGAGTGATGACCCCCTGGGATTCTGCTGCAGCTGCAGATAATGCTCAGTTTCTGGTAAACTTGAATGAGACCTTGCTCTGCCAAGATTTCACCTGTTGGAAGGAACATTAAGGGATTGTTGGCCAAGGGAGGGAGATGTAGGTGGTGATAAAGTTCTTCTTCATCATGTTTTAACAATATTTATGAAGACTTTTTAGGCCATTAAGTACTAGTAACCCAACTATTGGCATAACTTATTGACTGAAATAAGCTTTTGACTTTATCTTTTGCTCACCTTGGAACACAAGTTCCAGTTCTAGTTTTTCTGTTTATCTTGTTTAATGACTAGATTCAAATGTAAATAACACTCATTATAATTTGTAAAGTTTGATTTCATTGAAGAATATCTTTTGGCAATTTAAAAATATATATATTTATTTATTTATTTGGCTGCACCAGGTCTTAGTTGCGGCATGTGGGATCTTTTTTTTTTTTTTTTTTTAGTGGAGGTATGTGGAATCTTTAGTTGCGGCATGTGGGATCTAGTTCCCTGACCAGGGATCAAACCCGGGCCCCCTGCATTGGGAGCGTGGAGTCTTAGCTGCTGGACCACCAGGGAAGTCCCCAGATTTCTTTACTCATTATGCTGTGATGGCATAAATATCCTGGTCAGGGATCATAAATGCACATGACTTCAGAGAACAGGGAGGTGATGTAAATATGTGAAGTCACCCAAGACAATGGGAGTCATGGGGAGAAGGCTGGTTCTCATCCTATTAGGATGTAAGATTCTGAGTGCAGGAATTTTTGGGCTGTTTTGTTCACCATTATATCCCAAGTGCCTATCACAGGCCTTGATACATAGTAGGTGCTCAATAAATACTTATTAAATGAATATGTTGAAATGTGTTACACTGGGGAGCCCAAACAATACCTAAAGACATTTATTCCTAATAATGATAACAACAACAAACAATAAATAATATTGTGCCAATCAAACAAAACCCATCTAGGAAAGCCCTTTTTGGAACTCATGGCATTATGCAGTAGGTCTCTTCTAGGAAACTTTTATGCAGTTTTCCATGAAGGAACATATTTACTCTGCCTTCTCAATCATTTGCAGAACCCTCTGTCCTTTGAACATTAAAAAAATGAAAAATGCTTGTTAGCGTCAGTATCTATAGCAAAGCCTCTCTCTTGCATTAGAGACTATTTATGAATACTATTTCAAATATTGCCATATCCTGGAACATTGTTTTAAATAGAATTTCCTAATATTATATCATTCCTGGGCTTCATGAGAATCAGTCAATTTGTCAATAATGATAATATTTGAATAATAACTTCAATTATATGTGTGGATTATTTTGAATTTTCAAATCAACTTCTAATATATTCTCTCATTTTTATCATGTGAAATGTCCATTGCTACCTGTATTTCAATGAAACATCTGTTGAAAATGAATTCCAATGAAATGCACAAAAATACAGTGATTCTTGTATCTTAGTGAAATGACTTCTTTTTGCAAGAGAAACTTCTTTCTATTCTTTGAATCTGTAAACATAGCATGTCTCTCCATATAGAATCTGGACTTGGTTTGTCTATCATGTGTATATTTTAGTTTAAAAAATGTACGGCCATGGGAAAAGAAGCAGAAAGTTAATTGTATATATTTTTACTTCCTCTTCCTTTTATTCATGCTGTGCTCTTACTCATTTTATTTTGTGCTTATATCCTGATGGGTAAAGGTGCCCCTACTCACCACTGATTTCTTCCTTATTCTTTCTTTAGCCTTTTCACGTTATCTCCATGTGGCCAACTACTGATCATTGAATTTACATGGAAAGGGTATCCTAGCAGACACTGTGAGTGCCCTGCTTTCTCCTCTTAGCCTGTTCTGGAGGTTATTGTAGTTTCTTTTGACAGATTCGTTTCAATATCTTTCTGTTTGAAAACATTCGCTGGACTCAACAATGTGTTCAGCCAGTGCAGAAGGCTGGTAAGTTAAGACCCATAGAATAATCCTTAACTAATGAAGGACAGGAGTTGGTAGGTAAATACCCCAGCCAGCCTCCTCACTTTTCAGAGGGAGAGTTCTGAGATGTGTTCTATCTAGTTTTCCAAAGGGTCCCCAGCAGCAGGGAGTCAGGTTTCTCCCAGTGACAACAGCTCACTAGTTCTCCATTACTGGGTTTTCTCCCTTTCTTTGTCTCTTCTCTTCTCCTTCAGTATTCTTCCTGCCATCTCCACCCAAATGAACTATTTTCTTATATTAGGACCTGCTTTTGGGAGGATTCAAAATAAGACAAATACCATCCTAGCTGAGGATTTTTTATTGGAGTTCATTCTGGTGGATTCTTTTTTGTTGTTGTTTTATTGATTTTGGGGGGTTTTTTGTTTGTCTTTTCATGTTCTTCCTTCCTTGTGATTTTTCTCTGTGACTCAGTATTCAAAGAATACTGAGTCAAAGAATACTGAGTCAGAGAATCATATGTCTCAGATTATCTCTAACTCAAGGCAACTGGCAGCTTTTACCATAGTTACCTATTTCATATCAATTTAATTGAAGCGTCGGGGGTGAAAAACTAAGTTCCTTTTTAAAAATTAAAAGGCCCAGATCCATGGAGAGCCAAATCACTAAAAATATAAAGATGATTAGCACTGCATTGTTTTCAATTTTTTTAAACCATGTTTATCTTCAGCTAGCTGTTATGTTAGGTAGTAGCCAAAACAAACCCACCAATACAATAGTATTTTCTTCCTACAGAATGTATTCTTAATTAACCCCAAACTAAATCTTTGTATTACACATCCAGAAGACCTCAAGAGGAACTGACTCTAAAATTAATGGTCATGAATCCGAGTCTACAAACTCAGGTTTGAAAGAAATATATCTTTATTATTCTAAAATTCAACTTCATTTTTATTTCAACCACCTATTCTGCCATAATTTCAGAAATTGTATCTCAGTCAACGTGGAGTTCCCATTTCCACCAGATTTTATTTAAATTTTAGCGGGTGCTATATTATACCAAGGTGTGGGGCATGAGATCTGTATCTTTTTGACAGGCACGTATTGTCTAAGATCTCCCTCATTCCTGTTGTCTTGCCACATTCAGTTCTGGCCCGTCTCTCTGCTTCTTCCATTCCATTGTGTGGGGCTGGGGCTGTTCCCCTGAGGCGTGGAGCCTTTCCCATGAGACTCACTATGGCCTGTCTGTGTAGCCAGTCATACTTAGTGACCTCAAAGCAGGAAGGGACACATGCATCCCCTCTGCTCTTGAATATGCAGATGTTCAGGATTTGGTGTGGGAGTCAAGAAGCCAGTCCTCTCTGACTCAGACCAACTGAAGTAACTGTTGCTTAGCCCAAGAAAACTTTTCTTTTTGTTGGCCAGGAGGGGAGGAACTGAAGGGAACATGGGAAGAATTCTCTTCCTCAGAGATATTTCCTAAAATATACTTTCCGTGTTGTAGTTATTGAAGGTTTAGGATTTTGGAAAATAAAAACCACAGACTGTTTGGTCTCTCCTCTCTTTGGTTTCCCTTCCCTTCTTTTCCCTTTCTTTCTCTTTCTTTTTCTGTCATTCTACTTCATCACATCCCTCCCAGGATGAATAATTTATAGATCTGTCTATCTATCTATCTATCTATCTATCTATCTATCTATCTATCTCTCGATCTCTCATATTTCCACCACGGAGAACATCAAGCATGCTAGAATGTTGACATACCGATCTTAAAGGAGCCAAGTCTCTAAGACAACTGCTGTGGTGACCCATGCCTTCCATCACTGAGTGCTGGCAAGATTCTCATTTGGATAGTCTGATGGGCACTTTTTTATGAGCACTGTATACATAGAGAATGTTTATAGCTGGTGGTGTATGTCTGTGCATGTGTCATATTAAAAGCAGACTTAGTCGGAATAATTTTTATGTAATTTGAGCCATGTTTTGGCAATAACTATAAAACATGTTTACAATAATCTATGATTTTTAAAATATACTATAGATGCTTCACTTAACTTGATAGATTTCCTTTTTTACTTTATGTATTTCACCTTTTTCTACTTTTTACTTTGGTTTGATGAACATCCCAAATAAAAATTAACATACTGTCCACTCAGTGTTTCTCGTCTCTTTTCAACTTCTCTGTTTCTTTCTTTATTATTTAAAATGAGCTTCAAATAGTAATCTGTCTCTGATATGTTGCTGTGAAGAATGACTGGATATCTAGATCCTGCAGTATGTTTTAGAACAATGCTCTTGTCTCATGGTTATAAGGAAGCTGATGATCTCGATGGCTTTACATGTTTATTCTTACATAGTGATGGGATAATTCAACCAAAGCATGCAATAGATATTTAATGAACACTCAACCACATACATGATTTACTGCAATGAGATTAATCTTTCTTAATATCCTAATTACCTATATAAGTGCAGAAAAAGAAACATAATGCATGGACTCAAGGTGGTGTTGGAGAGTTTAAGAGCACTATAAAAAGCTAGATTCACTTGCACTTCACTTTTGCCTAAGAGCTTTTTTTTTTTCTCTGACTTATCTATTTTTTTTAACACCTTTATTGGAGTATAATTGCTTTACAATGGTGTGTTAGTTTCTGCTTTATAACAAAGTGAGTCAGCTATATGTATACATATATCTCCATATCTCTTCCCTCTTGCATCTCCCTCCCTCCCTCCCACCCTCCCTATCCCACCCTTACATATATCTCCATATCTCTTCTCTCCTCCATCTTCCTCCTCCCTTCCAACCTTCCTATCCCACCCCTCTAGGTGGTAACAAAGCACCGAGCTGATCTTCCTGTGCTATGCGGCTGCTTGCCACTAGCTATCGATTTTACATTTAGTAGTGTATAGATGTCCATGACACTCTCTCACTTTGTCCCAGCTTACCCTTCCCCCTCCCCGTGTCCTCGAGTCCATTCTCTAGTAGGTCTGCGTCTATATTCCCATCCTGCCCCTAGGTTCCTCATGACCTTTTCTTTTTTTAGATACCATATATATTTGTTAGCATACGGTTTTTGCTTTCTCTTTCTGATTTACTTCACTCTCTATGACAAACTCTAGGTCCAACCACCTCACAACAAATAACTCCATTTCCTTTCTTTTTATGGCTGAAAATATCCCATTGTATATATGTGCCACATCTTCTTTATCCATTCATCTATTGATGGCCACTTAGGTTGCTTCCATGTACTGGCTATTGTAAATAGAGCTGCAATGAACATTTTGGTACATGACTCTCTTGGAATTATGGTTTTCTCAGGGTATATGCCCAAGGGTGGGGTTGCTGGGTCATATGGTAGTTCTATTTTTAGTTTTTTAATCACTTTACGTTCCCACCAACAGTGCAAGAGGGTTCCCTTTTCCCACACCCTCTCCAGCATTTATTGTTTGGAGATTTTTTGATGATGACCATTCTGACTGGTGTGAGGTGATACCTCATTGTAGTTTTGATTTGCATTTCTCTAATGATAAATGATGTTCAGTATTCCTTCATGTGTTTGTTGGCAATATGTATATGTTCTTTGGAGAAATGTCTATTTAGGTCTTCTGCCCATTTTTGGATTGGGTTGTTTGTTTTTTTGATATTGAGCTGCATGAGCTGCTTGTAAATTTTGGAGATTAATCCTTTGTCAGTTGCTTCATTTGCAAATATTTTCTCCCATTCTGAGGGTTGTCTTTTGGTCTTGTTTATGGTATCCTTTGCTGTGCAAAAGCTTTTAAGTTTCATTAGGTCCCATTTGTTTATTTTTGTTTTTATTTCCATTTCTCTAGGAGGTGGGTCAAAAAGGATCTTGCTGTGACTTATGTCATCGAGTGTTCTGCCTATGTTTTCCTCTAAGAGTTTTAGAGTATCTGGCATTACATTTAGGTCTTTCATCCATTTTGAGTTTATTTTTGTGTATAGTGTTAGGGAGTGTTCTAATTTCATTCTTTTACATATAGCTGTGCAGTTTTCCCAGCACCACTTATTGAAGAGGCTGTCTTTTCTCCATTGTATATTCTTGCCTCCTTTATCAAAAATAAGGTGACCATATGTGCGTGGGTTTATCTCTGGCCATTCTATCCTGTTCCACTGATCTATATTTCTGTTTTTGTGCCAGTACCATACTGTCTTGATTACTGTAGCTTTGTAGTATAGTCTGAAGTCCGGGAGCCTGAGTCCTCCAGCTCCGTGTTTCTTTCTCAAGATTGCTTTGGCTGTACGGGGTCTTTTGTGTTTCCATACAAATTGTGAAATTTTTTGTTTTAGTTCTGTGAAAAATGTCTGTGGTAGTTTGATAGGGTTTATATTGAATCTGTGGATTGGTTTGAGTAGCATAGTCACTTTCACCATGTTGATTCTTCCAATCCAAGAACATGGTCTATCTCTCCATCTGTTTGTATCATCTTTAATTTCTTTCATCAGTGTCTTATAGTTTTCTGCATACAGTTCTTTTGTCTCCTTAGGTAGGTTTATTCCTAGGTATTTTATTCTTTTTGTTGTAATGGTAAATGGGAATGTTTCCTTAATTTCTATTTCAGATTTTTCATCATTAGTGTATAGGAAT
This sequence comes from Physeter macrocephalus, assembly GCF_002837175.3. Lineage (NCBI taxonomy): Eukaryota > Metazoa > Chordata > Mammalia > Artiodactyla > Physeteridae > Physeter > Physeter macrocephalus. The sequence goes on along the minus strand of NC_041224.1, from coordinate 129,513,475 downwards.
TCAAGATATTTCTGTGCATTAATTTTGTATCCTGCTACTTTACCAAATTCATTGATTAGCTCTGAATAATAGTGGTGAGAGTGGGCAACCTGGTCTTGTTCCTGATCTTAGTGGAAATGGTTTCAGTTTTTCACATTGAGGACGATGTTGGCTGTGGGTTTGTCATATATGGCCTTTATTATGTTGAGGTAAATTCCCTCTATGCCTACTTTCTGGAGGGTTTTTATCGTAAATCGATGTTGAATTTTGTCGAAAGCTTTTTCTGCATCTATTGAGATGATTATATGTTTTTTCTCCTTCAATTTGTTAATATGGTGTATCACATTGATTAATTTGCATATACTGAAGAATCCTTGCATTCCTGGGATAAACCCCACTTTATCATGGTGTATAATCTTTTCAATGTGCTGTTGGATTCTGTTTGCTAGTATTTTGTTGAGGATTTTGCCTCTGTGTTCATCAGTGATATTGGCCTGTAGTTTTCGTTCTTTGTGACATCTTTGTCTGCTTTTGGTATCAGGGTGATTGTGGTCTCGTAGAATGAGTTTGCAGGTGTTCCTCCCTCTGCTATATTTTTGAAGAGTTTGAGAAGGATAGGTGTTAGCTCTTCTCTAAATGTTTGATAGAGTTCGCCTGTGAAGCCCTCTGGTCCTGGGCTTTTGTTTGTTGAAAGATTTTTAATCACAGTCTCAATTTCAGTGCTTGTGATTGGTCTGTTTATATTTTCTGTTTCTTCCTGGTTCAGTATCGGAAGGTTGTGCTTTTCTAAGAATTAGTCCATTTCTTCCAGGATATAGTTGCTCTAGTAATCTCTCATGATCCTTTGTATTTGTGCAGTGTCAGTTGTCAATTCCTTTTTGATTTCTAATTCTATTGATTTGAGTCTTCCTCCTTTTTTTCTTGATGAGTCTGGCTAATGGATTATCAATTTTGTTTATCCTCTCAAAGAGCCAGCTTTTAGTTGTATTGGTCTTTGCTATTGTTTCCTTCATTTCTTTCTCATTCACTTCTGATCTGATCTTTATGATTTCGTTCCTTCTGCTAACTTTGGCGTTTTTTTGTTCTTCTTCCTCTAATTGCTTTAGGTGTAAGGTTAGGTTTTTTATTTGATATGTTTCTTGTTTCTTCAGGTAAGATTGTATTGCTATAAACTTCCCTCTTGGAACTGCTTTTGCTGCATCCCATAGGTTTTGGGTTATCATGTTTTCACTGTCATTTGTTTCTAGGTATTTTTTGATTTCCTCTTTGATTTCTTCAGTGATCTC